>NC_054709.1:31024352-31206852 GCF_016097555.1 Gigantopelta aegis | reverse complement strand
GTCATTCATTATTGATAACCCCGCGAAAAAAATCTTCCAAACGAACCATGGGCCAGGCCCTCCGCACATTTCGTCCACATTTGCCCATTTGATACAAAGTTAAGCCACAGAGTGACATATTAGTATATAATCTACTAGTCTGAAGTAACAGAGAAAATGTGGTCTTTCTACATCGAATATTGTTACATAGCCTACCCTTATATATAGCTGGTATTCAAAGTTTGTGGCACCATGTTTCTCAACCGAAATAGTGCCACAAATGGACACACTTGTAAGCAAAACATGTATAACCTTCCATACTCACTAAATCCTGATTGAAGTACTTGCATCATTATTAACCCTTTTGTAAAGTGACGGCATTTAGCGTGCCGCTAATTAATTAATGTCATGGATGTGACGGTGGGGGACCAGACAACTCGGCCCGGGGGACAACTTGGCCCAGACAGTGCTATTACTATACCTACTATAGCTGCCACTGTCTGTTGCATAAACACCCCCAGTAGTATAATGTACATATGCCATGACGTAATCAGTTTATATATGACGTATAAGTGTATAGAATCTCTACACTTATTAGATGTACTCCTGTTATAACTATAAGTGAGGGATTTAACACAAACAATAGTAATGGGGGTCTTTTTCATTTTGACAAGTTTGCTAATCAAGGTGTCGGTAAGTAGGTCTATTGTGTCTAAAATATACATGCAGTATCCTAACTGATCAATGCCATTATACCTTTAGTTGGATCACGTTTTAGTGCATTTATTATTATAAGATTAAACTTACATGTCAATGACGAGTACAAGCGCTACAAGAAGAAACCCGAAAGAAAGAAAGAAAGAAGTGTTTTATTTAACGACACACTCAATACATTTTATTTACAGTTATATGGCGTCAGACATATGGTTAAAGACAACACAGATTTTTTTATAGGAAACCCGCTGTCGCCACATAGGCTACTCTTTTACGACAGGCAGCAAGGGATCTTTCATTTGCGCTTCCCATCAGAAGAAACCCGATACCCGTAACTGAAAGCAGGTCACAATCTTTCAGATAGTAGGGACCGCGGACACTTTTTAAATATGACAAGAATGATATTGATTGTTTTTTTTGTGTTTTTTTATATTAGCCCTGACCCCCCCCCCCAAAAAAAAAATTGTAATCAGGGTAGGTAACTCTGTTTTGCAAAATTTAAAAAAAACCCAAAAAGTTTGGCACACTCAAAATTGTAGGAATGTATTCATTATTTTCAAATAAAACACCTTCAGTACCATTAATATAATCAGTATAATCGACTAATGCCCATCCACCCCCAAAAAGGGTTCAACATAAGAAAACGGCCATTTTTTTTGCATAAGCATATATCATACAACATGTGGAATGTAAATAAAATTCATTTGTGCATTACAAATGAACATTACCATCATCGTCATGTGCTACATGTAACTCCTCATTCGTTACCTGCATTATCACAGCATTCAATTGTACAGAGTAAAGAGCATCAGTCGGCCATGGAAAAAGTGATATACAGGTCAATGGTCAATATGTAAGAGGACAAAATGTGTACCATTAATGTTGTATCTCTGTCAAAATGTCAACTTGTGTGTGTGTGTTATATGAGAGATAGAGAGAACTGATAAGTGAGACAGTGAAAGAGGAAAAGAAAGACAAAGCAAGAGAGATAAGAGATGTATGTGTTAGGTTTTGGGAAATTTGAGTTTCTTCATAATTACAAAATTTGGAATAATTGGAGAATTCTTCATTGTTGTTTGTATGGCTTATTAGCCAGTCTGTCTTTGATTTTTAAAAAATAAGTTAGTGGCATTAAAAAACTAAATTACATCACCCATGCTGTGTTATTGAGACAATTATATACACATTTAGTGCTGTCGTTGTCAAAGGTGTGCAAACAGTGGTTTAATTGATGAAACACAAAGTCGTAGAATACATGGTTAGGATTTTAAAGTTTTTTTTACACATTAAGTATAATGTCAAAGTTGACACTTTTACCTGGGTACCACTTTAATTGATTACAGCCAGTGCTCCACAACTGGTGTAACAAAGGCTGTGGTGTGTACTATCATGTCGGTGGGATGGTGCATATAAAAGATCCCTTGATGCTAATCGAAAAAGAATAGCCCATGAAGTGGCGACAGCGGGTTTCCTCTCACAATATCTGTGTGGTTCTTAACCAAATGTCTGACACCATATAACCGTAAATAAAGTGTGTTGAGTGCGTCGTTAAATAAAACATTTCCTTCCTTCCTTCCACTTCAATAGTTGATATTTTGACTTTACATTTTTTCCAGTGACATTTTGTCCTACATCCGTTAATTATAAAGATGTGGTTATATTGATTATTTTTATGTGATTCCCTAACAACAGATGTGTCAGGGCCACAATAAATGTATTCATAATAACAAATCATTGAAAATGTAAACAAATATCCGCCATCTTGGATTGTAGTAAACAGACAAACAGGAAGTTGTTGTTAACGGGCGATCACAGTTATACAATAAATCAAAACATCTAAATTTTGTCATGTACTGCAAGAGTAATAAATTAAATATAATTACCTCACAAAAATAAATACTTGCAAATAACGACAACACCACTATTTTTCAATAATTAAATGCGATATCGCTACTTTTTCACTTTGCCAATTATAAAACATAAAGTGGCAAGTAACACGAGTTCTATATTTGTTATAAAGTTTTATTAAAGTATTTTATACCTGTTACAAGTACTAGTATTCTTCCAATATTAAACAATAAATGTTTTATAGACGTTAACTAACATGTGTTTTTCAAACCTTGCATTCGGCAATGGTGTAACGGATGTGAGTGGCGCTACCAGTCTTCCGGTGCGGTCTCTACAGATAGGCGCATCAGGTTTCTTCCTGTAGTGTTTGTACTAGTTAATATCATATACGTTTTATACTATAAGTGAACTAAAACATGATCCAACTAACGATCTGTGGCATCAGATATAGGAAACTGTGTATTTTAGACACAGTAAACCTATTTACCAACCCCTTAGTCGGCGAAGTTGACAATTACAACATAAAACCGGTCAGACCTAGAAATCGTCCCCACTATGAAATATATCCAGTGAAATTATAAATTACTTATGAACTCTTAATTTGTTTGCTTTACATGTGCATACTGTAGTTTAAGAAAAAACAAACTTTAGATACATAATTTCACTCTGTTTATGAACTACATACAATGATACATATAAAGAAATTAGATGATAATAGCGTGCCATATAACAACGTAGATAAAGTAACCCTGTTTCATGACGTCATAAGGCTCAGTCCACGATGTCATTCGAGCACAGACACAAAAAGGTTAACAAAATAAATCTTCCAACAACAATTTTTTTTTTTACCCACCATTTTAAATTTGCTGGAGGGAAGCAACTCGCCCTGCACATTAAAAAAAGTACAGACTTAATGTGCACCCTGCACTAGTATTCTACATCAAAATACATGGCATTTATGTCGAGGCTTAGTGCAGGGCGCACATTAAGTCAATACTTTTCTTAATGTGCAGGGTGAGTTGCTTCCCTTTATTTAGCAAATTTAAAATGGCGGGGAAAGTTTTGAAGGTTGTCGCTGGAAGACTTATTTTGTTAATAATGACGCAAGCTTGTACTTCAATCAGGGTTTAGTGAGTACGGTAGGTTATACATTTTTGGTTTGTGTGTCCATTTGTTGCACTATTTCAGTTGAGAAACAGTTAAAACATGGTGCCACAAGTTTTGTGTATCCAGCTTTATAGTAATGTACGGTAACAATTTCAGAACATAGAAAGAACCACACTTTCTAAACCGTGGTACATGTATAAAAGTCCCTTGCTGGTCATCATATATAGTAGGTCATGTACATTAAGCAGTAGGTTTCGAACATAGAAAGAACCACACTTTGTATGTCCTTTCCATATGTACCAATGCCGTGGTTAAAAAACTCCCTTAAATGGTAATCAATCATTGCGCGTAGGGGGAACATTTTGTTTTCATTACAGCATTAGCTTTCCTAGTCAATTGTTCCAGTGTGCAATTTTGGTCCTTAACCATAAGTGTCATAAGGTTTCCGTAGTTTAAAGATCTTGATATCCCACCATAAAAGCCCTGTCCCTCCTGTAGAACAGAAGACACACTAAATGTTTTGCATGAAATCATGGAAAAGATTGCTATTCAAGATTGTGGTTTCCTATGATTTTGATATATATGTATGACATTTCGATGAATCAGTGTACTTTGTCACTATGGCAGCAATTTTTATAGAAAAAACTAATAATGCTGTCAAAATTATTCATATATGATCCACTGCAGTAATAATATGCTAAAACATGACATCTCCGTGATTTGGTCATTTTGATTTGACGAATACAGTCTGCTAATACACAAACCATTTCACAACATGATTTGTCAGACAAATAGGCTTTCCCTAAATCAACGTCATTAAACTCCCTTTCAAATTGTGCAAAGCGTTCATAGTCTTTAAATGGCTTATTGTTGATAGCAATGAAATTAGTTACTTTGTTTGAAAAGCCATAATTTTAAAAATAATTTTCTGGTATCGTTGATTGGCATTGAAGTCGCGTCACAGGAATCGGAAATTGACACATGTATATGTTTCGATTGCTCGGCCTGTTTGTGGAGAATTACATCTTTATGAATGTTTGATTTCGTAATGTGATCAACGGCATTGCATTTCTTTATCACAGTAGTTCCTGTCACCTATTTTTTCACCTGGGCAGTGACAGTTCCAGAATTCAAGATCGGGGGGGCGGGAGGTAGCCCAGTGAAAAAGTGCTCGCTTGTTGCGCGGTCAGTCTAGGATCGATCCCATAAATTAAATGTGTTGAGTGCATCGTTAAATAAAACATTTCCTTCCTTTCGAGACCATCGATAACATGACTCATTGCAGTATACGTTGCAATATAGATTCACTACTTAAAGTACTTTCTTGCCACTTTCATAGCCAATACAGTCTAGTTTCCACCTATCTGCTGTTGTTTTCTTAACACCCATGCCCTCTGTTGGTTCCGGTGAACATGTGTCGAAAATCAACAAACACATTTTTCGTCTGCTGATCTTGAAGAACTGTTTCCATAGTGTCATTCTTGTAAAACTTTACTTTCGTAAGCTTGTATACCGAAATAAGTCGATTTATATTAAATGAAAACAATTGAGCCACACTCGATTATAAATGCTTTTTTGTGCGATCTGTAATCAGAGTTCAGAGTAAACTGCCTACAGATTTTTTTACCTGAAATGCTGCTGTAATTCAATTTTGCAATAATAATAATAATAATAATAATAACTTTATTTAATGAGAGTGACAGATTTAGCACAAGCTAATCTTCTACTTGGCCCTCAATAGGTTTGGCATTGGAATTTCGAGGGCTGTGTACCCTAGTCATTTTGTACCGAAGTCATTTTGGGTACCCTAGTCCTATATAGCAAGTGAATCGAATCAAAAAATAACAAGGACCAAAACAGTATGGTATTTCAGATGTAGATTTCACATTTGTTAATTCACACCGGCCTCGGTGGCGTCATGGTAGGCCATATGTCTACAGGCTGGTAGGTACTGGGTTCGGATCCCAGTCGAGGCATGGTATTTTTAATCCAGATACCGACTCCAAACCCTGAGTGAGTGCTCCGCAAGGCTCAGTGGTTAGGTGTAAACCACTTGCACCGACCAGTGATCCATAACTGGTTCAACAAAGGCCATGGTTTGTGCTATCCTGCCTGTGGGAAGCGCAAATAAAAGATCCCTTGCTGCCTGTCGTAAAAAGAGTAGCCTATGTGGCGACAGCGGGTTTCCTCTAAAAACAGTGTCAGAATGACCATTTGTTTGACGTCCAATAGCCGATGATAAGATAAAAAATCAATGTGCTCTAGCGGCGTTGTTAAATAAAACAAACTTTACTTTTATTGGAGGTTGGATGGGTGTGTTCGAAACCCTAGTGGTATATGACTATGAGCATGTTAAACTAGTTACATGTATGTATCTCTCTCTTTCTTTATGTCAGTCAACATGCCGACATTTGACATATATCGCTGCAGTTGCTTGTATAGACATACATCTACTGTTACCAAACAGCTTAGAGGAAACCATGCGATGTGGGGATCATGTGCACATATTCTGCTAGTGTATGTTTATGACTTTGCTTTATTTGGTTATCATAATTGACCAATAGAAACAAACAGTGGTTGCAGGATAAAAAAATATAACCATAGGTGCAGAAATGGAAAATATTTTACTAGCCCGCCGGACCAGAACCAACTAAAATTTACTAGCCCGGTATTATTGTTCAACAATATTATAATATACTGTAGATCCTGAAATTAATGCGAAAAATGCGAGATCATGTTATTCGCATTAATAATATGACATATTTATTTCTATGTTTTTGTCTATGTGCCCCATATTATTAAAACAAAACAAAGATTAAAATTCTAATATATTTATAACACACAACTGGAAAACAATTCATCGTAGGCAAGACAGACTAATTGTCCACTAGTTCAGCAAGCTGCCAGCTTCGTGTGCCGATTGCAGGGTCTTTGGCCACCCTGTCAATAGCCGACACGATCCATCGCACGTTAATGTGTTTTAGCACACTAATCTTGAGGTCGACGGTTTCTTTGTTTTTACTGTTCAAGTTTGATGCAATTTTGTCAGCATACCAATGGGTAAATTGTTCTTTCATTATGACTTTGTAATCACCATTCACAGATAAAGATACAGTTGTAATAGTACATGTATACATGTTTAACCAGATTTAGCTAAATCTACACATTACCAGTGTTCTCCAACCCCAGTAAGCGGCTTGTACACCCGCCAAGCTGAGAATTTCGGCCGCCAAGCTGAAGATTTTCGTGGACGGGTCCGCCAAGCTCATAAAAAATGCCGCCACGTCGAAAATCAAATTCCGTCAGTTCTATTCACCTATTGCTATATTTAGCCTGTACTTGGACTTGGAGTATATAATAATAATAATAATCTAATTCAACACATTTGTAAGAACGAATCTGATTGGATCCCTGCTAAAAATTTCAGGTAGAAATACGTCAGGTTAAGCAAGGAACAGGGTTGTTTTGTAATGACATAGGTCTAGTTTAATAAAGCCCAGCCCACAAAGTACCACGTGTAGCATAAGCATTTTGGCGCGTGGCCACTGACCTGCCGACCTTTCTCGCTGCATCCAATCTGATGCGGTTGTCAAAGGAGGCGGTGCCACACTGAATTTAAAAATGATTTCCGTATAATGGTGAATTGTGGGCATGTACATAAACAAAATGACATTCATCCTCATTTCTTTTATTTTGACGTCGGCCGATAGATGCACTTTCATCACGGAAACACTGGCGGGCATAGCGGATGGTTGAACCGCTGCTAAAATTAACTTTATAAGCCAGAGGTCAGGTTATCTTTTACCAAAGTAAGCTCCGCTTGGATATTTTGTTGATAAATTAACTGAGTCGTGCTCAAATGCCATTCATCATTGGGTTTTCTTGATTGATGTTTAGATTTTTAAAGCCTCCAGATCTGTTATCAAAATCATGGCAATCGGTAATTAACAAGTTTCATTAGTGTCACTGTGCTCAACAATTGTTAATTACCCCCTGCTAAGGTTTATTTGCATCAGGTTGCTGGCTGGCCGTCCATGAATAATTCGCCCCTATAAATATTATTTCGCAGTCTCTCCTTGTACCATGTGTACGGTACAATGTAGTTAGAATTCGCTCCTCGCCAACTGCTCTAAGAACAACGATGAACGCCCATCAAAATGTCCACGTGTCGAACAAAATTAAAACCGGGCCTCCCCAATATCCAGCAGTGATAAAGCGGGAGTCGTTAATACAAGCGGCACAATCTCAGCGGTGCAACATAGATTGCCTCTCAACAGCTTGGCTCCTCTAATCCAATCAGCGAGTGGTAATTTTTGACAGACAGCCGCCCGTCACTTCATCATTGGCAATTTGCATATTATGATTTTTAGTAAATCTTAGTCCTTGCGAGTAATTGACAAGGGTCCGGGCAAATTTCATGCAGGGGAATTGTCTATTGCTGGCTGTTGGCATGTTGAAAACCATAAATCGAGAATAATATTTTATGCAATGAAAGATGGAAAAATACTATCCCCAGATGCCAGGAAATAGCATCTATATGAGCTTTTATTTTCAAAATTTTCTGAGTGAGATTAGCCCACTGGCCGCACACATTTCATCTTCATAAATCAAGGCTAATATTCGTTCGTCGTATTCAGCCTTGATACATGTAATCAAGATTACTGATATCCACTACTAGCGCCCTCTATTGGAAGAAAATTTGTAACACCGATTATGTCCCGTACACGATGACCAATCACAGCATCGGTAACATGTGACAATCTTGAAAGCAATATCAAAAATTAACCGCCGAAACCTTTTTTTTTAAAGGAGAGGACAATTAAGGCATTTGGCCTGGTATGCATATTGAACGATATATAATGCACATTACTACTTAATATCAATACGTATAATTATATATTTAATTAATAAAACGGTTAAATGTGACGGCTATTATATATAACGGGCGCAGCCATTTTGTACCTTCTCAGTGAGTACGCCCTCTGGTGAGCTGGTGGTTACATAATACATCAGGAATGAGCCTTAGAACTAGAGAAACACAATCTACCTGGTTTTTGCGGGATGATAAATAGTCATGCATTGCAATGTTCTGTAATAATACACATCCCAGTAAGCCAGCAATAAGTATATCAATATATACATATATTATTTTTCAATACAAAATAAAATACCATTGTCAAAGTGGCTACGCAACAAGTCGAAACAATTAACAATGTTTTGTCCATGCATTAACCTACGTACTGAAATGATACACAGAGTGTTTTCTTAGTTAATTGGTCTATGCTGTTAGTCGCTTCTACCTGTGATTCCTAATTGGCAAGTGTGTATTTGATTGGTAACCAGACGAGCCAATTAACTGATGCTGTCTAGACACAAAAATACATACCGGTATTGTGGAATATTACCTGTCGCCCCTAAAATTGTAATGGACATGGTTTATTACGGTAAATAGTTCTGTAAAACTATTGATTAAGTCGACTATTACATCTAAAACCACAGAAGTGACCAATTACGTAGTCCCAAAGAAAAGAAAATTATCACTTGGGTATCGTGGGTTGTCGTTTTTGCTCCAACGTAGCATATCAATAGGCCTAATTTTTCCTTTGGATTATTTAACAGAAAAATACTATAACCCCATTTTGTTCCGTTAATGCAACTTGAAATATATTTAGTTAAATAGTTTATTATATTATTACGTCATTTATGCTGTTTTACAAGTCAGGTTGATCAAGCGCCTTGTCGAAAATTACTGCTTTTGTTTACACTATACATACAGGAGATGGTCAGGAGCTGACGTCACTTCGCCCCAAGCTATCCCACCGGACGTCACAAAAATGAAACAAAATGGCTGCCCCCAGTTAGTAGGAATAATCATGGTTTTTTTATTAACTCTAAAATTACGCATTTTTCATTTGCTAAAATGTCAGTATGTGTTGGTGGTCCGGGTATGCATCTTTTCAACACACAAGGCTCTTGTTTGAGTTGACCCTACATTTAACATATCATGACAAACATGACACGTTTCCACGGACGCTGACGCTGCCATCTTTGTTTACAATAACAAGGGAATCTATAAGGAGCGTTGTGATTCGTTGCAATCAGATCTCATCGCATCCAATGAAATTTAAGCATTTTGTGGCACGATTTCTTGACGACATGTATCAAGGCTGAATACGAGAAACGAATATTAGCCTTGATTTATGAAGATGCACACATTTAGATATGATCATCTAGGCCCTACTACTTCAGCGTGACCGGTGCCGGTGCGGCAGATCATGAGATAGATTATGGTTAACTTTATTTAAATCAACTATTAAATGCCAGAAAAAAAAACACCTTTTGTGACTTGAGATTTACAAAATCCCCCCCCCCCCCTCCATCTCATGGACTTCGTCCACTCGTTTGTGAGGACCAAGGCCTCACATGTCCGCCAACCTGGTCGCATAAAAGTTGGAGAACACTGCATTACTTAAATGATTGCTAAAAACATATGCTTTGAGTTGATCTGACCAAAAACACAAGGGACTAAACAAGGTAATTGATGTATACACAGACATGTTAGTGAGTTGATCTCATTGACGAGACCTTTAACTCGGATTTAACCGAAAAGTACAGAAGACCCGTGTTAGAAAAGTAATATTTCAAAGGGAGGCCACTTGCATTAATTTCATGTCACATTTTAGTCTGCCCACCGTCACTCACATTAATTTAGGGATGTGTTTATTTCAGGATCTACAATACTCTTGTCTTCACTTCAAATGAATTTTTTTTCTCTTTTTTTAATAAAAAAAAATTAAGGACACTTGGTAAGTGATCAACATCATGTAGTAAACAAAAACAAGACCCAAACCTTGACTGACAAATCAATAAATGTTTTTCACATTTCTCTTATATAGATTTACAAAATTCAAGTGACATCACTGTATATCAGTTAAAAGGTTTTATTTATGTTTAACGACACCACTAGAGCACATTGATTTATTATCATTGGCTACTGGATGTCAAACATTTGGTAATTCTGACGTAGGACTTCTTAGAGAGGAAACCCACTACTTTTTTACTCGTAGCAATTAAGGGATCTTTTATAGTCACTTTACCACAAACAGGACAGCACATACCATGGCCTTCAATATATTAATTATGGTGCACTGGTTGGGATGGGGAAAGACCTAATCAGAGAATGAGTCAACTGAGGTGATTCGATCCTGTGACCACACACACCTCAGGCGAGCACTCTTCCGACTGAGTTGGATCCTGCCCCTCACTGTGTATCACTACATGTGTGTGTATAAATCATCCTTCCTATTGGTGTTACAAGGGAACATCTGGCGCCCTGTGGTCTCTCCAGTCAACACACTTTATAAGGCAACGTTTTCACAGCCTCACCAGTTGTTGACTCTGCCAGTGTCTAGCTTGGCAAATAAAGAAATTATCTGCCAACCTGATGACAGTCTGTAGATATACTGTGTACACGAACTCACCCCAGCCGGGTGGATTGGGTGGCTACCTTTTTCTGTAGCCAGTGTAATGGGTATCACTTACAATGAACACTTCCTGGTACGTGTATGAATATTTTAAAACAAACTGTAGCTCGTAAAGAACATTGAGGCTGTTCATATGTGACATCCTGGTAGATCCCGATACCGAGTACAAGTTACTGAGGAAAGAGAAGCAGTATTTGTTTAATGACACCCCAGCACATTTTTTACTACACACAGAACTGGAAATAGTGGCCAGCAAAAAGGAGGCTATTTTTTAGACATAGGTGAAATAGAAATTCTCCTGCTAAAACCACAAACAAAATCGCTGGTCTAGAAAGAAGTTTGTTTTGTTTAACGACACCACTAGAGCACATTGCTTTATTAATCATCGGCTTTTGTTTTGGATGTCAAACATTTGGTAATTCTGACATATAGTCTTATAGAGGAAACCCGCTGAATTTTTCCATTAGTAACAAGGGATCTTTTATATGCACCATCCCACAGACAGGATATAGCACATACCACGACCTTTGATATACCAGTCGTGGTGCACTGAATGGAACGGGAAGTAGCCCAATGGGCCTACCGACGGGGATCAATCCTAGACCGACAGTGCGTTGAGCGAGCGCTTTACCACTGGGCTACGTCACACGTTACCTTGATCACCTGCTATGTGTATAAAATGTACTGTAACTTGTGTTTCTGCTATACTTTAATTCCGTAATTATGATCTAAATAATGTCTCAGAAGTCCTGTTATTTCACACACTGCCCCAAACCCTCTCCTCACCCGGTACTGGCGTATTTCCAGCAGGCCATATTTCTTTTCTCAGCACAACATACGTGAACATGTATTTCGAGAGAATATGAATGTTATTTACCCCCCCCCCCCCCCAAAAAAAAAAACCCCAACCCAATGGTACAAAGCATTAAATATCAAATTGACAATTGATCCTACATATGCATGGGTAATATGGTAATATTATCTTTAAATATATATATATATATATATATATATATATATATATATAATACACACAGCATGGAAAGGGCACAGAAGCACACCAGGTTGGACATCACATCATGTTTCTTGCACAACAGTTTGTAACGAGGGCAATTACAGAACTTGCTGCCGGTGTTGTAACATTTGAACCCTGTTTTTGTCAGTGTAGTAAAGGGCATGATGTAGCCCAGTGGTAAAGCACTTGGTTTGATGTGCAGTCGATTTGGGATCGATTCCTGTTGGTAGGCTCATTAGGCTAATTTTGGTTCCAGCCAGTGCACCATGACTGGTATATCTATATCAAAGTTGTACTACCCTGTCTGTGGGATGGTGCATATAAAAGATCCCTTGCTACTAATGGCAAAGAAACTGGCTGAGGCTGGTACCTGTGCCCAGGACAGGCGTGCGTTTTCTCAGAGAGCTAAGACTATGTTATAATGTACCATAACAGCTGATAATTAATAAATGAATGTGCTCTAGTGGTGGTGTTAAACAAAACAAACTTTACAGATGTTGTCAGTGTAGTAAATTACACACACATCCACTGTACACACTGCGATGACAAAACGGAGGCAGTCCGTAAGGTCGCAGGTTTGTCAGGTTTATTGTACAATGAACGGAACTACCTGTACTCTCTGTACATACATGTATCTCTCTACGTGACTCTTGTTACTCAATTCAGCCAAGTTTGTTTTTTTAAGTTCTCGGAATTGCTGCCGGCACGAAGTGAATGCGAACTATGTTACATTTACAAATATAAGTCCACTGTTTAGTTAGTTACTAAGAGTAGAACATACCAGCAGGATGTGCATTGTCTTCGAAAGTATCGGAAGCTGTCGGAGGAAAGGAATGTTTGTTACATCCCAGCATTTTACCTACACAACCAGGCTACAGATTTTCGTAATTATCTTAGTGCTGTGATATTGTAAAACTGCCATAACTTACGATGGTTTTACTATATCGTAGTGCTAAGATAGTTTAGAAAATCTGGGCCCAGGACTAACTTTGGCACGCGCCAGTTACAAATTCAAAAACAATTGGCAAATTTTGTTTCATTTTGGCGAAATAATTGCATGAAATAATTACCAAATGTTTGACATCCAATTTAGCTGATGATTAATTAATCAGTCTGCTCTAGTGGTGTCGTGAAACAAAACAAACTTTTAATGAAACCCCAGCACATTGTCAAAACAGCATATTATTATATAATATATATTAGGAAAAGAAAGGAATGTTTAATGACGGCCCAGCATAAATATTATTTAATCACCGGCGATATCTCGAAAGACAACTGATGTTTAAATAACTGCGACTCCCCTGTACATGGTTTCAACAGCAACTGCTAGTATTAGGAAAGGAAAGGAATGCTTATTTGATGAAACCTGAGCGGTACATGCAGTATGCTGGCAACTACATTTACGTCTGGTATGAAGAAGGGAAAAGAATTGTAGATGTGGAATTCTACCATGGTGTCAGTGGAGACTGGAATTCCAATTTCTGCAAGCAAGCCTCGAGTGGGAAGCAGGCAGTAGTTGGGAAGCAAGTGCTAGCAAGCGAGAACCGTGCTGGCAATGATCGAGTCTGGGAATTTAGACTTCTTATTACTGGAGTCGTGTAGTGTAACCTTCTTTTTTAACAACACTGGGAAGACCTAGCTCAGTAGGTAGAGCACTCGTCTGGTGTGCTTGCTGTGATTTAAGAGGTATCTGGTTTAGAGAGGTTCTTCTCTTCACAGATATTTAAAAAGGGACTATGAAAAACGTCTGGGTTTTGGGGGAATTCAGGTTTACAGAGGGTCCGGTTTTGAGAGGTTCCACTGTATATATACAAGCGGATAAGGGTGGTGCTATTGTTATCATGAATACTGCTGAATACAAACAAATGGCTCTTTCCATAATTGAAGATCAGAATAATTACATAGAAATTACAGAGGTAAAATCAAACAATTTTAAACAACTTAAAACATTTATAAAACGATTTGAGGGAGAATTGACCGAAAAGGAATTTGATTATTTAACAAATTTTGAATGTAAGGAGAGTAATTTTTATGGCCTTCCTAAAGTACATAAGAGCCAGATTATTAATTCTATGTGCAGAGAAGCACAGAAAAGTTATGTAGAATTATTGCATCCTAATGACTTACAGTTACGACCAATTGTAGCCGGCCCAGTGTGTGCAACCCACAGACTGAGCAATTTCATTGATATATTGTTGAAACCATTTTTATTAAAAGTAACCAGTTATACAAGAGACACTATGGATTTCATCAACAACCTGCCAGAAAAGACAACGGAAGAAAGCGTACTGGTAACATTTGATGGAATAAAACTATATTCTAGCATACCACATGACCTTGGAATCACCGCAATGTCATACTGGTTAACCAAATATCCCCAACTTTTGCCAGAATGAATTTCGAAGTCTTTAATTGTAGAAAGCATAAAATATATATTGGAAAACAATATATTTTACTTTGATGGGAAACACTACAAACAGATTAAAGGGACGGCAATGGGTACCAAAATGGCACCAAGCTATGCCACACTGACTTTAGGTTACCTAGAACAAATATTAGAAACTAAAATTACAAATATATTTGGATCAGACTTTCAGCTATATTTCAAGAAGAACTGGAAACGTTTTCTTGATGATTGTTTCATACTGTGGCCTTTGTCCAAACACTGTTTGGAATTATTTCACGAGTTACTTAACACACTGAATAGTAACATAAACTTTACTATGGAAACAGACGCAAAGAAAATTCCTTTTCTAGACACTTCAGTAATCAAATGTGGACGCATAATAGAAACTGATATATTTTACAAACCAACTGATAGCAAACAGTACCTTTCTTTCTCATCCTGTCATCCGAGTCATACGAGAAGAAGTATACCATATAACCTAGCACGGCGTATCTGTATGATTGTGTCAAATATACAAACATGTGACCAACGTCTCCGGGAACTCAACATGTATCTTAAAACGCGAGGTTATCCAAAACAGCTAATATCAGATAGTATCGAAAAGGCGGTAGTATTAGATAGAAAATATCTTTTAAAACCAAAACAAATCGTTTCAGCGAAAAGGCCGCTGGCATTTGTATCCACCCATAACCCGCAGAACCCCGATATATATATAAAAAGATCTCGTCAGAATTGCACATTTTAAAACAAAATGAAAAAATGTCATCCATACTAGACTCTATTTCAATTATAAATAGTAAGAGACAAAGCAAAAACTTGAAACAGATACTGACAAAAGCACGATTTGAATCTACAACAGTAGAACATAAATGCAGTGTCAAAAAGTGTAACCGAAGTAACTGTGGTACATGCCAACATATTTTAGAAGGCACACTTATAGAATTCAACCACAAAGGTTTATTTTGGGTACACAGGGATATGGATTGTTCCATTAACAATGTTATTTATGTAATTACATGCCACGGTTGCAAAGAACAATACATTGGTCATACCAATCAGCTGAGAGCCAGAGTACGCGTACACAAACAGCAAATAAAACAACCTGAAACAAGATGCATACCCTTGAGTTCACATTTAAATACATGTGCAGGACAAAAAGATATTAAATTCACCATTTTCCCATTTTATCACATAGATACCAATGATGAAATGAAAAGAAAGACAAAGGAAATGTATTTTATTAGAAAGTTTTGTCCACTTCTTAATGTTCTTCGTTAGATAAAAGCAACAGTGACGTAATTAAATCAATCCCCTTCTACTACAGTAACGTCATAATATGTATGACGTCATATTTAGCAGTTATTTAGCAGATCCTTTCTGAAGATAACATTAAAACATGTAAAAGGATCATTATTTCTTTAAATTGTTTTTTAAAATACAGATATACTGTACACTTGTTTTCTTTTATCATTTTTATTTATATATATATATATACATATATACATATACATATACACACACACACACACACACACACACACACACACACACACACACACACACACACACACACACACACACACACACACACACACACACACACACATACATACATGTATGTAAAAGCTGAGTTTCTGCCAGAGGATAGAATCACATATCCTAAAATCTTGGAAATTGAAGGATATATATTTTTAAATTTTTAGAAAAACAATTGTTAACCTTTTGACAAAATTAATTACTCTTATCATTACTGTATGATTTTCTTAATCCTAACCCTAAACTTAACCCACTTTCTTTTTAGGGGAGGTTCCCCATACTGTGGTTGCATTCAATTCCATAGCGCCATACCCAAAATTTCTTTCTGGCGTCAGAAATGAAGGGGGGAGGGGGGCAGTGGGCACTGGCTCTCCCCAACTCTGAAACTGGGGACCACAATATGAACTCGCATTTAGTAAGTGTCCCCTCCAAGTTGCAGCCATCTTCCGATGCCTATTTAACTATATTTACACGTTATAAATTTTACAAATGTAAGTGTAACACGGAAGCCACTGTGGTGATTAAATTTGAAGCATATCTCACACTTATAAGTTATAAGCATGGAGTTGGGGAGAAAATAGTTTTATCATGTGTCATAGCCTGACACTTGAGGCCAGGTTGTTAAGAAGTGACACACCCTTATTGGGTAGCTGGTATGTATAGTCACCATGTTAATAATGGCTGCCATGTGTGTCCAGGCCTGGCCCTGGTGGTGTTAGTGGTGGCTAATTTCAGTCACGCGTGAGAGCTCCTGGAGCTACATATTATATGTATACACATGTACATAGTACATATACACTGTATCTGTCGGGTGAGCCCGGCTGGTGTTCCATTTGCAGGCTACATCCAAATTAGGCACTTGACACAGATTTGTATATATATAGAAAGAAAGAAAGAAATGTTTTATTTAATGATGCACTCGACACATTTTATTTACGGTTATATGGCGTCAGACATATGGTTAAGGACCACACAGATTTTGAGAGGAAACCTGCTGTCGCCACTTCATGAGCTACTCTTTCCGATTAGCAGCAAGGGATCTTTTATTTGCGCTTCCCACAGGCAGGATAGCACAAACCATGGCCTTTGTTGAACCAGTTATGGATCACTGGTCGGTGCAAGTGGTTTACACCTACCCATTGAGCCTTGCGGAGCACTCACTCAGGGTTTGGAGTCAGTATCTGGATTAAAAATCCCATGCCACGACTGGGATCTGAACCCAGTACCTACCAGCCTGTTGAGTTCAGATGCCAAAACCGATAAATCCATTTTATTAATTTTCTGCAAAAGAGGTTTTTTTTTGGTGGTTATTATGAATGTTTTCTATGTAAAAGATATTAAGTCCACAATGGGCGATCTTAAGTTGAAATTTATAAGTAAAGTAAATAAAGTACAGAATTAAAAAACCCAACTTTAACGGGTATAAAAATGAGAACATAATGTAGTGAACTGAGTAACTGATAGCCTCAGAGTAGAAGTAGTTTTTTGGATAAAATGGCATTTATATTTTTCTTTGCGGATGAACTCTTCATATACATGTACAAGTTAAAGTTGGTTTTGTTTAACAACACCACTAGAGAACATTGATTTATTAATTATTGGCTATTGAATATCAAACATATGGTAATTTTGACATAGACACAGATGAAACTCTCTACATTTTTCCATTAGTAGCAAGGGATCTGTTATATGCACCATCCCACAGACAGGATAGCACATACCATGGCCTTTAATATACCAGTTATGGTGCACTGGCTGAAATGAGAAATAGCCAATGGGCCCACCAACATTTTTCCACTAGTAGCAAGGGATTTTTTGTGTGCACCATTGCATAGACAGGATAACGGATACCACTGACTGGAATGAAAAATAGCCCAATGGGCCCACTGATGGGGATTGAACCTAGACTGACTGTGTATCAAGTGAGCGCTTTACCCTGGGGCTATATCTGGCTCCTAGAGGTTGACAGCAGATTCAGCAGTGTATTATTATGATATGAAATCCCAAAATATTGGGGGTGGGATTTACCCCGGAGCTACATCTGGCTCCTAGGGGTTGACAGCAGATTCAGCAGTGTATTATTATGATATGAAATCCCAAAATATTGGGGGCGGGATTTACCCCGGGGCTACATCCGGCTCCTAGGGGTTGACAGCAGATTCAGCAGTGTATTATTATGATATGAAATCCCAAAATATTGGGGGCGGGACGTAGCCCGGTGGAAAAAGCGTTCGCTTGATGCGCAGTTGATCTGGGATCGATCCCCGTCGGTGGGCCCAATGGGCTATTTCTCGCTGCAGCCAGTGCACCACGACTGGTATATCAAAGGCCGTGGTATGTTCTATCCTGTCCGTGCGATGGTGCATATAAAAGATCCCTTGCTGCTAACTGAAAAGAGTAGCCCATGAAATGGCAACAGCAGGTTTCCTCTCTCAATATCTGTGTGGTCCTTAACCATAACCATATGTTTGATGCCATATAAATGTAAATAAAATGTGTTCCTTCCCAAAATATTCATGATTCTAACAGAATCCTAAAAGCAAATCCCCATATTCAGAGCCTACATTGTACCGCTATAGGGTAATTTGGTATATATGTTAGTAAATCTGCTGTATTGCCACATTATTTGCATTTACTCAGAGGGTACGAAGGGTAAAACTATGTACTCTTAAATCTTGAAAATTAATAGATACATTAGTATAATTGCTTTTATAAAATGTAAGAACTGCTGTTTAAAGTTTGTCAGAGTACATGTACGTGAAACACCGTGTCCAATTTTGAAAGAGTTTTAAACGAATAACTATAGTCTACTTATAGTAGGGACGCATAACACGTATCACTGTGGTCTGTTTTGTTTTTATTACGTACCACTGAACTCTTTACTGGCAGAAAGCCTGGGAATTGTGAAACCCACAGGGTGATCACTGACATGTATGGAGTGTACTGTGTGCAGGGCTCGGAATAGGAAGTACAATACCCCCTGCTGTTAGGTTTTTAAAATACAGCATGCCAACAGAAATATCTCCTGGTAGAAAAACATGGCCTGCTGGAAATACATGTAGAACGTACAGCACAGGGTGAGGTAAACATTTGGGATCTAGTGTGTGAACAATTAGGACCTGAGATATAAGCAAACTATGACCTAAATACTAATGTAGCACTTGCAGATGAAATAAAGAGAATTTAACTGGTTACAGTCTGAAGATATCGGCTTTATACTGCGATAGGTGGGATGTAGTCCAGTGGTAAAGCGCTCTCCTGATGATATATCGGCTTTATACTGCGATAGGTGGGACGTAGCCCAGTGGTAAAGCGCTCTCCTGATGATATATCGGCTTTATACTGCGATAGGTGGGACGTAGCCCAGTGGTAAAGCGCTCTCCTGATGATATATCGGCTTTATACTGCGATAGGTGGGACGTTGCCCAGTGGTAAAGCGCTCTCCTGATGATATATCAGCTTTATACTGCGATAGGTGGGACGTAGCCCAGTGATAAAGCGCTCTCCTGATGATATATCGGCTTTATACTGCGATAGGTGGGACGTAGCCCAGTGGTAAAGCGCTCTCCTGATGATATATCGGCTTTATACTGCGATAGGTGGGACGTTGCCCAGTGGTAAAGCGCTCTCCTGATGATATATCGGCTTTATACTGCGATAGGTGGGACGTAGCCCAGTGATAAAGCGCTCTCCTGATGATATATCGGCTTTATACTGCTATAGGTGGGACGTTGCCCAGTGGTAAAGCGCTCTCCTGATGATATACAGGCTTTATACTGCGATAGGTGGGACGTTGCCCAGTGGTAAAGCACTCTCCTGATGATATATCAGCTTTATACTGTGATAGGTGGGACGTAGCCCAGTGGTAAAGCGCTCTCCTGATGATATATCGGCTTTATACTGCGATAGGTGGGACGTAGCCCAGTAGTAAAGCGCTCTCCTGATGATATATCGGCTTTATACTGCGATAGGTGGGACGTAACCCAGTGATGAAGCGCTCTCCTGATGATATACTGGCTTTATACTGCGATAGGTGGGTACGTAGCCCAGTGCTTTATACTGCAATAAAGCGCTCTCTCTGATGATATATCGGCTTTATACTGCAATAGGTGGGACGTAGCCTATGGTAAAGCTCTCTCCTGATGATATACCGGCTTTATACTGCGATAGGTACTGCAAAAGCGCTCTCCTGATGATATATCGGCTTTATACTGCGATAGGTGGGACGTAGCCCAGTGGTAAAGCGCTCTCCTGATGATATACCGGCTTTTGCCCAGTGGTAAAGCGCTCTCCTGACTTTATACTGCGATAGGTGGGACGTAGCCCAGTGGTAAAGCACTCTCCTGATGATATATCAGCTTTATACTGTGATAGGTGGGACGTAGCCCAGTGGTAAAGCGCTCTCCTGATGATATATCGGCTTTATACTGCGATAGGTGGGACGTAGCCCAGTAGTAAAGCGCTCTCCTGATGATATATCGGCTTTATACTGCGATAGGTGGGACGTAACCCAGTGATGAAGCGCTCTCCTGATGATATACTGGCTTTATACTGCGATAGGTGGGACGTAGCCCAGTGGTAAAGCGTTGATGATATATCCTTTATACTGCAATAGGTGGTAGCCTATGGTAAAGCGATGATATACCGGCTTTATACTGCAATAGGTGGGACGTAGCCCAGTGGTAAAGCGCTCTCCTGATGATATACCGGCTTTATACTGCGATAGGTGGGACGTAGCCCAGTGGTAAAGCGCTCTCCTGATGATATACCGGCTTTATACTGTGATAGGTGGGACGTTGCCCAGTGGTAAAGCGCTCTCCTGGTGATATATCGGCTTTATACTGCGATAGGTGGGACGTAGCCCAGTGGTAAAGCGCTCTCCTGATGATATATCGGCTTTATACTGCGATAGGTGGGACGTAGCCTATGGTAAAGCTCTCTCCTGATGATATATCGGCTTTATACTGCAATAGGTGGGACGTAGCCCAGTGGTAAAGCGCTCTCCTGATGATATATCTGCTTTATACTGCGATAAGTGGGACGTAGCCATTCGACCTGAGTAGGATAAAACGAAAATATAATAGATTTATACATGTGTACAGTTAATATGAATTTATGGTACTACATTTTTAATCCATGAATTTAACTTCACCCAACAGAATGTGTTTTCTAGTAAAACAATGAAAATTTAAGCTGATGAAAATAAAATATTTTGCAAAATTTCATGTCAAGTTTAAATTATGTCCTTCCTGAATAATTTTCATTGTCACTTTGCTAAAATTATGTGTTTTCACTCACGACATAAACGATAATACCAAATGGAAGCTCCTTTATTATTCTATTTAAATTTATGTAATCAAGCATCGAAATAAGCATTGTGTCTGGTAACCCATTTACAGGTTACCACAAAATATAACCTGGTAACCTATAGGTTTCCACAACTATATGAAAGTTAGAATTGAATTCCTGTTACTACTATGTGGTCGTTCTGAAATTGTACAAGAAACGAAATCCAGAAGTAAATTTATCTAGTGGGCGCTGCTTAAAGGCGGATTGCCAAAATTTGCTTTGTAATTCCACAAGTGCGCACGAACTTCGATGCAATTTTGTACGAGAAAACAAAACGCGGACGTAAATTCATCTAGTGGACGCTGCTTAAACGCGGAGTGACTTGCGCGCGAACATTGATGCAATTCCTGATGAGATAATGAAACGCAGAAGTCCTGAATGCATTGCCTGGTTTACGTTTGGAAATGAAACTACTGTTCGTTGAAATTTTTCTAACATGTGGTAACCTGAACGACCGTTCTCGACTTATTTCAATACCTGTGTAATGGTGAGTAATATGTAGTCTTGGAGAGTGAATTATTTTTTTAATTAATCCACTCTTCCAAGTACATTCTTTAACTGAACACATTATTCATTAAAACAAATTACGTGACTGCTAAATTAACTAAGTACTATTTTATCTTTTTAAATGAAAATATTAGTTAACATTTGCAAAGAATATTTACAAAAATAATAACACTAAATCATGTGGGATCCTTTCAGACCCAATCTGATTCTGAATGAAGCATGATGCACATGCTAAATGCTTAACCTCTGATTTCCGAATTCGTTTCCAACAATCTTGTTCCGCCAGACTGCATTACTATCACTAGTATCAGGTTGATGAGGCTTAGATTACGTGTTTATTTGATGATGCAGATCTAGTGATTTCCCTAGAAAATAAGGCAAGGCATGGTAGACCAAACACTCTTGGGGCATTTTCACCATTTTCAGACCGGCCTCGGTGACGTCATGGTTAGGCCATCGGTCTATAGGCTGGTAGGTACTGGGTTCGGATCCCAGTCGAGGCATGGGATTTTTAATCCAGATACCGACTCGAAACCCTAAGTGAGTGCTCCTCAAGGCTCAATGGGTAGGTGTAAACCACTTGCACCGACCAGTGATCCATAACTGGTTCAACAAAGGCCATGGTTTGTGCTATCCTGCCTGTGGGAAGCACAAATAAAAGATCCCTTGCTGCTAATCGGAAAGAGTAGCTGATATAGTGGCGACAGCGGGTTTCCTCTCAAAATCTGTGTGGTCCGTAACCATATGTCTAACGCCATATAACGGTAAATAAAATGTGTTGAGTGTGTCGTTAAATAAAACATTTCTTTCTTTCACCATTTTCGGGGCACTTGTTTTTCATTAAAGATACCAAAAAAATTAATTAAAATAAACAATGTATTTTATGTGCTTGCTTTAATAAATGAATGGCAAAAGATATAAAAGGCATATTTTATTAATTAATAATACCTTTTTGGGTGTTTTATAAAGGCAATGTTAGAATTAATTACTGGAAAAGGCTTGTTTAATCTCAGGGCAGCATGGCGCTGATTGAGGCAAGATGGTGCTAGGCTATTGAGGCATGGTGCTGCACCATGCTAAAACAAGCTAGGGAAAACACTGAGATCTATGTTTGGCCTTATGGGCTAAAGCAGTGTACCTGTTTGCAATGAATAAGTTCTGTCAGTAGTTGGTTCGAATCCCTGACCTGAATGCATAAAAAGTTCAAATTGTATTGTTTCACTGGTGTTGATTCTTGAAAAATAATCTACACCTAGAACAATAGTGTGATTAAATGTATGTTATATTACACTGTAACTAAAAGTAAAAGGTACTTGTACAGTGTTTCTGCCAGAAAGAAATTTTTGGGTATGGCACTATGCAACACAGTCATGGGGAGCCTCTCCCAGAAAGAAAATGAGTTAAGTTTAGGGTTAGAGTTAAGAAAATCATACAGTAATAATAAGGTAAGTAATTTTGTCCAAAAGTTGATTAAAAAAAATAAAATCTGCACAAAAAAATGTGGGTGTGGCAGAAACCCTCTGGCAGAAACACTGTTGTATGTATGTTTTGATATTTTCCAGATACTAGCATTTCACAGAATGTTGTGTGATATTTTGCTGTAGTTCAAGGTACGAGTACATGTATGTTTTGATATTTTTCAGGTATGGCACAAAGCGTGTTTCAAATGCACGTCGTGCAACATGACACTAAACATGAAAAATTACAAAGGATACGACAAACTGCCATATTGTAATGCGTAAGTTGTTTACTTTTTTAAATTTCAATGCATGTGTGTGCAGGAGGTTGGTTTTAGGGGGTTGATTTCAGCCCCCATCACTCAAGAAAATTTTATTTTAAAAATGTATATTTTCCAATGTAGTATGACATATTCTAAAGTGTACGCAGTCTGTTTGTGATTGATCCCTATTGGTGGACACATTGGGCCATTTCTAGTTCCAGTTAGTGAATCACCGCTTGTATATATATATATATCAAAGCCTGTGGTATTTGCTATCCTGTCTGTGGGATGTTGTATATATAAAAGATCCCTTGCTATTAATTGAAAAATGTAGCCAAATGTTTGACATCCAATAGCCGATGATTATTAAATCAATGTGCTCAAGTGGTGTTGTTAAACAAAACAGTTTAAGTTTTGTTAGGAAAATATTTGGTATTCTAAATTTTGAAATTGATGAGTTTAAAATTGATGAGCAAGTTCTACTATTTATAGTCTGTCCCATCCTTTTACAAAAAATATTTTTTGTAAATAATTTCAGTTTTGTTTAATGTAAGACAAAAAGTAATTGGAATTACCAAAGAAACAAACTATTTTTGTATCCAATATAGAAAACAGCCGGCTCAGAAATAAATAACTTGTAGTAAATTCCATAGCATTAAAAAAGGTGTTCCCTGTGGGACGGAATATAGGATTTTGGGTCACAAGGGTAAGATTCCAGCACAGTCCAAAAACAAATCCTTAAATTCAATGCCTGGATCACCTTTAAATGGGTTTCATCAGCTGAAGGGTGGGATGTACCCCAGTGGTAAAGTGCTCGCTCGATGCGCGATCGGTTTGGGATTGATTCCCACCGGTTGGCCCACTGGGCTATTTCTTGTTCCAGCCAGTCGACCACGACTGGTATATCAAAGGCCGTGGTATGTGCTTTCCTGTCTGTGGGATGGTGCATATAAAAGATCCCTTACTGCATTTAAAAAAATGTAGCAGGTTTCCTCTGATGACTACCGGTATACATGTATGTCAGAATTACCAAATGTTTGACATCCAATAGCTGACGATTAATAAAATAATGTGCTCTAGTGGTGTTGTTAAACAAACCAAAGTTCTTTTATCAGCTGTGATTCTAGACTCCGATAACTGGCACCATTCCCCACCATTCTACAGAGGCTGTCATTTTTTATTCCCAATTTTGGAGTAAAAAATTCCCAATCTGAATGTAAAAAATTCCCAATCTGAATATAAATAATTCCCATTTTTATTATTATTATAAAGATAAATTTGAAAACGATGCCTAACACTTGACAAACACCCCTTCACTCCCCTATAACGTTACATCATAATGCAAAATAGATATATATTAATTTGAATAAGTACAAAGTTCTACATGGTATAGTATTACTGTTTTAAATTCTAACTTAGCTTACCGTATACGCAAATATGTTCGCGAATAAAATATACCACGAAAATCGCGAACACGTTAGCACCGCGATTTTAATTACGCACGAACTTATTTCCGATTTGGTATATTATTATTTACCTTATAATGTATAGTCTTATCTCTACACGCCCAACCCATATCAGAATCAAGCAGTCAGTGGTCCGCACGGTCACGTGATTCTGTAAACCTGCCTGGTCACATGGATTTGATCCAAATGACACACATTTGGGTGCAAGTCTGTTGTTACGTAATCTCAGTTTTGTTTGTTTTCTTTGTAACCTTAAATGGAAGTTAGTGAGTATCACCAATAATGAAAAGTTAATTCTTATGATATTTGCGTTTTTCAATGTTCTGTATCGCATGTGCGTGTTCCATCGATAACATGACAATAGTCTTATCAGACATACATACAACATTGACGTCTCACTGGCTATCCAGAGATCGGGCCCGGGACAGACATGCTCGAAACTCTAGTGGTATATGAGCATGTAAATAAATATTGGTAATGGTAATGGTCTCGCTGACAGCATAGTGAACATGTCCAAGTATGTGCATGAAATCGTCATTGAAAACAGTTTTTATTTTATTATCGGGGGACACAGTCGCAAAAATAATTCTTCATGAAAATGTAAAATGAAAGCCTGATCGCGAATTATTTTAGCCGCGAAAATATTTGCGTATACGGTAGTATGTTGGTAAATGTGATACATGTGTTACTTCCTCCAAACAGACAACTGGACTCAGTGAAGATGGTTTATTAGGGTTCTTTATTTCGGAGAATAGTTTAAATGTAGTCAGTCAAACTCTTTAGCTGTGGGCTTTAGGGCGGTGAAATCGTCAAAAAGATCAAAACATCAATTATCCCAGTATAGTTTAAAGGCAGATCGAGAGTGCGTAGCCTGTGCAGTTTGTGACAGGTGAAAGAATGTCAGGTGAGTGACAATGAATAGCCACCAACTGGGTCAAACACAACTGGCCAGTCTATTGGTTGATCGGCACTGTCCCTGATCAGAGGTCAGGTGTTTAGACAGGTAAATGCATGTCCCTACAGCTCCTAGCCAAAGGTTTAGGTGCATGTGTATTGTGCATACTAAAATCATTAAAATAATAAAACCCACATGGTTACACATGTATAAAATTTATACAATTTTGAAATGAAACTGAAAATTCCAATTTTTTTGTAAAATGATGCTAACATTCCCAAAGTCAACGCCATTGGCACCAAGTCAAATTTGAGAAATAAAACCGTGTTTAAGTGTGTGTGCATGTTGTTCTGAATATCATTTCAGTCATTATCCAACGACAAAGTTCACGGCGGTAGCGGACACCCCAGAGTCGAGAAGAATAGCAGAAAATACAAAAATACAAAGTAATGTAAGTACTGTGCTTTCATTTTCACTATATGTATATATACATACATGTATTACGTATATGTTAATATAATGCTTACACTTTACATGTTCAGTTATAACTTTATATATATATATATAGAGCTGTAACAATATGGTGATACAGTATCGTATCGCGATACGAGGGCCACGGTATGACACATCGATTCAGGACAGCTGTATCGCGATACAATATGATACATTCATGTTTTAATAATTTTTGGTAAAAACGTTTAAGCAGAAATTTACAAACTTACGAACATGCACCTGTAGTAGAACAATGAAAAGGTAATTTCGACCTGCAGTTGCTGGAATTCCCAAGCATTAGGTTATCACGTTTCATAAACTTGAACTAAACAGTTTAATTATCAATGATTGATATGAAAAGTTAAGTATCGCGATACGCATCATGTCGCGACCTCCCGTATCGTTACAGCTGCTCTAATATATATGTGTTTGTATGATTATAGTTGATTCAATCCACATTAGTCGCTACTCCACATCATTTATACACATGTACAGGGCCTAATTTTCGAAGCTACCGTAGCACTACAATATTGTAAAAATGTCATAACATATGGCATACGTCATTACATATGATGTCTTAGCTTACAATATTTTAATTTTTTTACCATATCGTTGTGTTGTGATAGCTTCGAAAATCTCTAGCCTCGTTTGCATATTTTGATTAAGTTTAATTGGATGTCATTGTTATTGAGAGGTTATTGTTATTGAGAGGTTATTGTTATTATTTGTGCAGTGACAGAAAAATTAGTTAGTAGAATATGACATAGGAATTGGTGTTTTAAGTGGAATATGACATAGGAATTGGTGTTTTAAGTGGAAGTATATTAGGAAATAGCTATAAGCATGACTATCAAAGGCTTGTGTTGACAAATCAATGTGTACATGTATTTTATTGGTATGTAGTTGAAACTTGTATACATGTTTATGACATGCTATTTAGATGGTACATACTTTGACTAAGTTTGTTTTGATTGAAAACATATTTTATTGCGTAAACAAGAAAAGGATTGGGCACAAGTTTACCCTCTCCTGGTGTACCTATATATCTGGGGCCTAATTCACAAAGGTCTCTTAGGCTCTGCTAGACAACAAAGCATCCTCTTTGCAAGTCTTTTAGCATTGCACTGCGAGATCACAAAGTTGCGAGACTTCAATGAATTAGACCCCTGATCTGATATCTGCGTATGTGTCCATTTGCTAATACAGGTTAGTTATCTGTTTATTTCTATATATACAATATATATAAATCTGTCTATGTGTACGTCTTTCCATAGGAATGCACAAATAAGGGTTCTGAAGTACATGTATTGTCAAGTCAACCTCTGCATTTACCCATGGCAATTGGCAATGACGTATAGCTTTTTATTATCCACGACACTTTGGTTTTGCTGTGGACTATATTCAATGGTTTTTTTCTGTAGACATTTCTTTTACTTACAGGGGTTGCAAGTACATGTAGATACATTTCTAGTCTTATGTCTTCTGTACACGTTGTTTTTGTTATTGATTTTGTTTTCAGGTTGCCATTTCCATATGCCTGTACTTGTAATGTATATTACACGCATATTAATCATGTGTTTCTGGTTATTGTAAATACCGGCCTCGGTGGTGTTGTCGTTAAGCCATCGGACATAAGGCTGGTAGGTACAGGGTTCGCAGCTCGGTACCGGCTCCCACCCATAGCGAGTTTTAACAACTCGGTGGGTAGGTGTAAGACCACTACACCAGTTTCTCTCTCAGTAATTACTAACAACTAACCACTAACCCTCTGTTCTGGACAGACAGACCAAATAGCTGAGGTGTGTGCCCAGAACAGCGTGCTTGAAGCTTAATTGGATATAAGCACGAAAATAAGTTGAAATGCATGAATATTGTACAGATAGGTACACACAATACACACTCATCGTTTGACGTGTATTCATTGATAAACAGTTGTCATGTCTTGTATAATACAGGTACCGTAGCCTTAATTTACCAG
This sequence comes from Gigantopelta aegis, assembly GCF_016097555.1. Taxonomy (NCBI): domain Eukaryota; kingdom Metazoa; phylum Mollusca; class Gastropoda; order Neomphalida; family Peltospiridae; genus Gigantopelta; species Gigantopelta aegis. The sequence continues at coordinate 31,178,355 of NC_054709.1, read as the reverse complement.
CCTTTAGATCATTTTTGACCGACGGCGTTAGCCTGAGGTAAAAAATGAAACATTTGAGGGCATCAAATAGACAATAACACCCGCAAATCTAAAAACTCCATATGGTTATGAATCATTTTTGTACAGAACTAACTGTATATTTGGTATTTCTTGAAAAAAAATACCTGGCTTCAATCTAACTGTAGATCCTTGAATCATCAACTTCGCCTGTTTCAATTGCTAATGATTTCATTTTTTAATAACGTCATTAGCTTTCCGGGTGTTATTGTCTGTTTGATCCGGAAAAAGAATGTAATTAACCAATCACAATATAGGACACACTCAGGCGCAGTCAGTTTACAATACTAAATAAGTGTTGATGTTTGAAGATTAAATCTGCAGGTTGAGTATCACAGCGACTTTGAAAAGAGTCGAGGCCAATACATCACCGTGATGGACAACCCAGAGTTACGGAGACTGCTCGACAACACTAAAATGAACAGTATGGTACTGCACAGTTCAGATTGCCGTGCTTCGAGTGGCTTGCTCAGTTTAAAAAATAAATAAATAAATATTAGCTAGCTGTGTGAAGAGAGTCTGGAGACTGTAAAAATTGAATATAGTATTGTACTACGTGACTCGGATTGCAGTGCTTTATCTGAGGGTTTTTTGTGTGTGTGGTTTTTTTTTAGCTGCGTGCTGTGACTGTCGTCGGAGATAACTCTTTGTTTTCAGATTTGTAAAATGCTGAAGTGCTGCTCTTCATATTTGAAAGTTAAAATTTGTTTCGTTTAACATCATCACTAGAGCACATTACTTTAGAAAACCCGCTACATTGTTTTCCATTAATTTAGTAGCAAGGTATCTTTTATATACACCAGCACACAGACAGGATAGCACATATCACAACCTGTGATATACCTGTCCCATCATATTTTAGTTCCATTATTGGTGACGTCGAGGGGCGAAACCTAGCCCAGTGGTAAAGTGCTCGCCTGATGCGCGGTCAGTCTGGGATTGATCCCCGTTAGTGGACCCACTGGACTATATCTCATTCCAGCCAGTACACAATGGTAGGTATACCAAAGGCTGTGGTATGTGCTATCATGGTATGTGCATATAACAGATCCCTATGCTACTATTGATGGAAAAAAATGTAGCGTGTTTCCACTCTAAGACTATATGTCAAATTACCAAATGTTTGCCATCCAGTAGCTGATGATTAATAGATCAATGTGCTCTAGTGGTATCGTTAAACAAGACCGACTTGAACTTTAACTTTGCTGATGACCAAAATATATGTAGTACTGAAATGAAGTACTATTAGTGTAATTATTGTGTAGACATTTACGAAGTGACATGTTTCAATTATCTGCTCTAAACCATACTTAGACTTTGTACTTTTTAATTACAAACAACTTCAGTAATATAACATGCTCATTGACACAGTATAAGCATATTTAAATTACACACTAGCTACATATAAATCGGTGATGTTATGTTAAAATAGGTCACTCGGATGAATTTTCAACATGTGATAACTATACACCTCACTTTCGATTGAGTTAATTATTATACCCTGTATCAATCATGACAAATGTGGTCAGTATATATAGAAATGAGTAAATTATGGAACAAAAATAAGTGTTGTGTCACTGTGAACCACATGTTATGTTAAATTAACACATAACATACAAAAATAGTGAACATTGTGTCACTGTGAACCACATGTTATGTTATTAAAACATAACATACAAAAATAGTGAACATTGTGTCACTGTGAACCACATGCTATGTTAAATTAACACATAACATACAAAAATAGTGACCATTGTGTCACTGTGAACCACATGCTATGTTAAATTAACACATAACATACAAAAATAGTGAACATTGTGTCACTGTGAACCACATGTTATGTTAAATTAACACATAACATTACCAAAATAGTGAACATTGTGTCACTGTGAACCACATGTTATGTTAAATTAACACATAACATACAAAAATAGTGAACATTGTGTCACTGTGAACCACATGTTATGTTATTAAAACATAACATACAAAAATAAGTGTTGTGTCACTGTGAACCACATGTTATGTTAAATTAACACATAACATACAAAAATAGTGAACATTGTGTCACTGTGAACCACATGTTATGTTAAATTAACACATAACATACAAAAATAAGTGTTGTGTTGTGTCACTGTGAACCACATGTTATGTTATTAACACATAACGGAATAACCTGTGACGTTCAAACGGAAAGTCAGTGTTATAAAGGTTGTATGTGTATGTCATGGTCACAATGACACAAACAAATAGAAACCTATAATTAAGGTAGCCCATTGATTTTAACACAATACATTTTAGTATCGTGCTAGACATACAATCTGCTAATAATGCTTGCTTTTCAATGCTTGTTCCAGTGTTTTACACAATGCATATATACAGGTACCTACAGACATGTTTACATGCGATGTGTCGGTTTTTAAACACTGGATCTTTTTATTTTATTGGTTACTGGTCAGTGTTTTGCAAGCTATATACCTGCAGGCAGCATATTTAATTGTGTTTGACAGTTTTCAGTGTTTGTTTGTTGTTACTAGTGTTTTGCAAATGATATGACTAGATATTGAAAAGCTGGTTCTTTATTTCTGCATTTCTTAAATTATTTTTGGATTAATAGGCATATATATAGGCACACACATGCGCAGACTCATATGCACAAGTACATACACACACACACACTCAGTGTTCGAGATTAACAGTATCCCGATATCCCGGGAATACCAGAATTTAATTTTGGATACCAGACATCAAGAACCCAGTATCCCACTGGGATACCATATAATACTAAATTCTCAGGTGGGATACCAGATTTTGAAATGTTTGTATCCAACTGGGATACTGGCCAAAATGTTTAATCTCGAACACTGGTCACACAGACACACACACACACACACACATGCACACGAACACCACACACACCACACACAAACACACACATACACACATAACACACACACCACACACAAACACACCCACCCACACACACTGGCACAGACACACACACACACACACACACCATGCCACACACCACACACACATACACACACACACACACACCACACACACCCCCCCCCCCCACACACACACACACACACACAACACACACACACACACACACACACACACACACACACACACACACACACACACCACACAACACAGACACCACACCAAACACACACACACACACACACACACATTTGTATTTATAAATTTAAAAGTTTGTTATAAAAACCCCATCACATTAAAGAAAATTAAACAGCTGATAAGTTACATGCAATATCACCTTGCTGTTATATTATATTTTAAATAAGGACACATATCTGTAGCCGTGTGTTTATTAAAACAAATGTTGATATTTTGCATATGTGCTAAATTACTTTGTAATATCACCATGCTGTGAAAAAAATAGATCTATGTTTAAGGGCACATACACATACAAGCAGCTGTGTGTTTATTAAAACCAAATGGGTTTTTTCTTCTATTAAAATGATTTAAACGAATGTTGATGTTTTGAAAATGTGCTTGAGTTCCTACCAGGAGGCGGTTCATGTAGCTTGCATGGACTGAGATCTAGGAAAGTAGGAAACGGGGGTTGTGTGCGAATATATAATTAAGCGGTGTCGTGTTACCAAAGGAGTACTTCAGATGGCATGTACACATGTTGTTCTTCACTAGCCTGCTTCAGGAAAAAATAATGGTGAGGTCAGATCAGGGTGTTTAACGTGCACATTCAGAACAAGCTGTTGTAGCGCATGCCTGTCCTGGGCACCAGTGCCGGCCTAGACTGGCTCCTCCGTCCAAGACAGGAAGGGGGGGGGGGGGGCCTGCACTGGCAGGTGCAAGGGAGCACCAGCAGTCCGACAAGGGCCGGTAACAGGGAGAGGGTGATATGGTGCTATGGAATTTGGAATATCCTGTAGGATTAAACCAAAGAGAAAGGGTGTGCTGTTTTGGTGAAGGAAAAATTATGCTATTCCACAGACTTAAAAACATATGTACAGTGTAGGTTGCGGTGCACCATTTCTTTTACCACTGGTGACAATATCAACATTCCAATTAAATAATCCTTTCCACACTTTCATACATACATGTATATGTACATGTGTAGGTTGCTGTGCACCATATCTTTTCCCAATAAAATAATGTTGTTCCATAGTTCTGTAGACTTACCAACATAATATATGTACATGTAGGTTACTGTGCACCATATCTTTTCCCACTGGTGACAATGTTAACATTGTCTAATAAAATTATGCTGTTTCACATATTTACAAACATATGTACGTGTAGGTTACTATGCACCATATCTTTTCCCACTGGTAACAGTGTTAACAGTGTACAGCTAAGCACTTTACCACTGGGCAACGTTCCACACAGGATTGGTCGATGAGTGTTTGAATAGATGGATGAATGGATGAATTGGTAAATTGGTGGTTGGAGAGATGGTAAATTGGTGTGTGGAGAGATGGTAAATTGGTGGTTGGAGAGATGGTAAATTGGTGTGTGGAGAGATAAAACATTTCTTTCTTTCTTTCTTTCTTTCTTTCTTTCTTTCTTTCTTTCTTTCCTTCCCACAGGGAACACCTTTTTTGTACTATGCAATTTATTAAACATTTTTAATTTTTTTTTTAATTTTCAAAACACTTTACCATTCTTCTTGCGTCAAAACCAAATTGAAATTATTTACAATTTTTTTTTTTTTTTTAACGAGGATGGGATGGACTATATATTTGTGTGGGTAATTACTGCTGTCTATATTTGGTTTCTTCTGCTAACTTCTACTTCTGCGTTCACGATATATAGGTGATAATGTATTAGGGTCTGGTTGTGTGGGTTAATATTGATGTGCTAATTTCTACTTCTGCGTTCCCGATATATAGCTGATAATGTATTAGGGTCTGGTTGTGTGGGTTAATATTGATGTGTCCTTTACCATTAGGTTTCAGTCTGTAAAACAGTCTTTCAAATCCACCGGCTTTGCTTACAGCACAATGCACGGAGATGGCATTCAGACTGGGAATATATTTATAGCAGGTGAAAATGAAATTACACTAGTCTGTGGTCGTGGCCGTCCGAACACTGTCTGCTGCAAATGTCTTGAGACAGAATCACAAGGTTGGCAGAGACATGAGTTTGGTATCAATATCGACAGAGTGTAGCACAGTCTGGCCAGCCAGTTTTAACCAATCAAACACGTGATAGGATAAATTAACAGGTTCCACTTGAACCAGAGATCTGTTTGGGAAAAATTAATTCTTTAAAACAGTTAATTCTGAGAGAGGAAACCCAGGACAGTTTTCCTTTAGTAGCAAGATAGTATGTACCACGGCCTTTGTTACACCAGTTGTGGAACACTGGTTGGAACGAGAAATAGCCCAACGGATCCACCAACATGGATTGATCCTAGACTGACCGCGCATCAAGGTAACACTTTACAACTTGGCTACCTGCCCCCGGGGCAATAACACGTATATGATGAAAATACGAACATAGATCTGTAAACTGTTTGGGAAAAATTAATTCTTTAAATCAGATAATTCTGAGATATATATAGTCTTAGAGAGGAAACCCGGTACAGTTTTCCATTAGTAGCAAGGGGTCTTTTGTATGCACCATCACATTATAGACAGGATAGCACATACCACAGCTGTTGATAAACCATTCAGGATACACTGGCTGGAATGAGAAATAACCCAATGGACCCACCGACGGGGATTGATCCTAGATCGACAATGCATCAGGCAAGTGCTTTACCACTGAGCTACGTCCTGCCCGTATAAGGTTGACAAGAGACATCAGTTTATTCTCAATATCGACAGAATGTAGTCTGCCAGTTTTAACCAATCAGGAACAAGTTTTCAAAAATGTTATGGGATAAATCAACATGCGCAACATGAAGATAATGAAAATGTAGATAATAAAAATATGAACATCTGCTGTTTGGGGAGCATTTATTCCTTGAAACAGATGTCCAGTGTTAACGACCCATGCAGGGAACCGCGGGTTGAGTATCACGTCGCAATTCTCTACATGCAAGTTTCAGAGATCATTACACAATTTAAAAAAAAAAAAAAAATGTTTTATTTAACAACACACTCAACACATTTTATTTACGGTTATATAGCGTTGGACATATGATTATGAACCACTCAGATATTGAGAGAGGAAACCCACTGTCGCCACTTCATGTACTCTTTTCGATTAGCAGCAAAGGTTCTTTTATATGCACCATCCCACAGACAAGGTAGTACATACCATGACCTTTGATGTACCGATCGTGGTGCACTGGCTGGAACGAGAAATCTCCCAATGGGCCCACAGATGGGGATCGATCCCAGACCGACCACGCATCGAGCGAGCGCTTTACTACTGGGCTACGTCCCGTTCCTGCACAATTTTAAAATGTTCAATTTAGTGGTTGCTAATAAATTTTCAATTGATTAATAACTGTTACTAATAACAGTTTAGAAAACAAAATACTTCCTGCCATGCTTGTAAAGTCAAGCCTTGAGACACTGCACAGAGTCCAGACATTGAGGGCTGGGCGTGGCTTGGTGCTGAAACGCTTGCCTGATACACGGTCGGTGAGGGATCGATTCCTGTCAGTGGACTCATTGAGCTATTTCTCGTTCCAGCCGGTGCACCATGACTGGTATGTAAATGGGATGGTGCATATAAAAGATACCTTGCTACTAATATTAGTAATAATGCAAAAATGTAGCAGTTTTTTCTTCTTGTAATAATGTATGTCGAATTTACCACATCCAGTAGACAATGATTAATAAATCTATGTGCTCTAGTAGTGTCTTTAAACAAAATAATGGTGATACACTACATAAGTGTATGAGACAGGTGTGGGGTGGGGTGAGGTGGAGTGGGGTCAGGCAACTGCCCTTCCATGGCTGGAGCAGCTCTTCAGATTTGAGCCAAAAAGATGGTGCCGCCGTTAAGTTCGAGCCCTGTTTGGCAGTAATGCTAATAAGAATAAATAGTGTTATCCAGATTCGGGCATTTTTTCGTTTAAATCCCTCCCCCCTTCTACTAAAATAGTACACTATGATTGACAGTTAGTTTGAAGGTAAAGTTTGTTTTGTTTAATGAAACAACTAGAGCACGTTGATTTGTTAATCATCGGCAATTGGATGTCAAACATTTGATAATTTTGACATATATAGTCTTAGAGGATACTCGCTACTTTTTTTTCCATTAGTAACAAGGGATCTTATATAAGCACCATCACTCAGACAGGATAGCATTTACCACAGCCTTTGATAAATCAGTCATGGTGCACTGGCTGGAACGAGAAATAGCCCAATGGGTCCACCGACAGGGATCGATTCTAGACCGACCGCGCATCAGGCGAGTGCTTTGATAAATCAGTCGTGGTGCACTGGCTGGAACGAGAAATAGCCCAATGGGTCCACCGACAGGGATCGATTCTAGACCGACTGCGCATCAGGCGAGTGCTTTACCACTGGGCTACATCCCACCGTTGTTTTGTGAGTCGTGTTCGCATAACACGATCGTTCCACCTGTTCCTTGCTCCGGTCTTGTGTTGTTGGCTTCGATGGTTATCGGCTGAGAACCAGACTTCATCTGAAGCGTTATTAGCGTTTCTGTGCAGGGAACATCTCCCACCAAGACGGTGAACACATACTTTATCCATGTCAGGGGGGGCGGGACGTATCTCCGTGGTAAAACGCTCGCTTGATGCGCGGTCGGTCTGGGATCGATGTCCGTCGGTGGGCCCATGCATGCATTGGGTTATTTCTCATTCCAGCCAGTGCACCACGGTATACTACTTGTGGGGGCACTGGTTGGAATGAGGAAAACCCAATGAGTCTACTGAGGAGGTTTGATCTTATGGTCCAAGCTCCTCAGACGTGCACTCTACTAGTCTACTAACTGAGTTAAATTCCTGCCCTAGATATAGAGGAGTATTGCAAGGGTTTCTGCCGGAGAGTTTTGTACTCGGGGTAAAATTTACTTCCTAAAATCTCAAAAATTTAATAGATAAATATTTTATAATTTTAAAAAAGATTATAGTAAGAGAACTACAGTTTAAAATTTGTCAAAGCACATGAAATGCAGTGTCTGATTTCAAAAGAGTTCAAACCCATAAACCACCTAGTAGGGACACTTATGATCTGTTTTGTTTTTATCACGTACCCTCAAATTATTGTCTAACAGAAAGCTTGTTTTGGTGTGTATAGTATATGTATGTAGTGGATGTGCATCTGGTCTGTGGAGCATAATGATGGTTTTGTTTTTATGTCTGTGTGTGTGCAAGTGTACATGTGTATCAGGTTACAAGCCCTCACCCCCACCCCTTTCCCCATCTCCGTTTGCAAGACCTAGTGCTGTGGTGTGGCTGCTTCGTGTATTCACTACACACGAGTATATACATGTACACACTGTGTGTCTATGACATTTAGCCTAGTGTCCACATCCTGCTCTTATGTATTAGTCACACATGTTCTGTTTTCTGACTTTTCTAAAAGTGCCATTTACCGTAAACCCTCCGTTTATTGGCCATCATCCAGGGTTTTATCAACTATCAGGGCAGGGATGGGACATAGCCCAGTGGTAAAATGCTTGCTTGATGGCGCGATCAGTCTAGGATCGATCCCTGTCGGTGGGCCCATTGGGCTATTTCTTGTTCCAGCCAGTGCACCACAACCAGACAAAGGCAGTGGTATGTGCTTTCCTGTCTGCATTAGAAAACATGTAGCAGGTTTCCACTGATGACTATGTGTCAGAATGACTAAATGTTTGACATCCACAGCCGATGATTAATAAATCAATGTGATCTAGTGGTGTCGTTAAACAAAAATAACTTTAACTTTTAACTTTCATCCAGGGTTTTATCAATTGTTTCAGATCCGGGCCGTTAAACTTTAAAGACAGAGATTAGAATCCTAATTATTTTCTAACAAAGTATCAAATATTAATTACATAAATTTATTATGCCAAATTAAATTGAAATTTGCCAGTTCCAAAAATTTGCATCAGAAGTTATTTTCCACCTAAAATATGATGCTTTAATTGCAATTGAATAGAAACTGGTGCTAATCAAGATTTTGAACACAAAATATTCCCTGTATACCAGGTAGAATTACATAGGCAACAGTGTTAACATGTGGGAAAAAATACTTTATTATTCACATAGTTCAAAGATATTCAGGGATGTATAGCCAGTAGGACACGTGTCATATAACGATTTCACGTGCACAATGAATGATGTAGTTTTGGGAAGTGACGTCATAACTTAATGCGGCTTCCCCAGTCTTAGCTCTGTGTAAATGTTTACCAAAATGATGTAATTTCAGGAAAATGATGTTTCGTTGTCTCCTTCTAGTTGTGTTTGGAACGTTTTAACATAGTCCTAGCTTGTCATTCATAAAAAATATTATGAATAATATGGATACGAAAGAAGTTATTACATTTGCGTGTGAATCATACTGATTTGACGAAACTTGTGTCAGGATTCATGTATAACCGTTGTGTCTCGCTCGGACAATATGCAAATCCTGACACTCGTTTCATAAAAGCAGTATGACACACAAGCTCGTATAATAATCTCTGTGTATCATACACATATACAACAACCAAACTATGAACGACAATTATGGATGCAATTGCACCTGTCACAAAGTATTGACACTGAGGAAAGTGGAACCTTTAATGGTTCATGTTTAATACGTAATAGGATGTTGCGTAAACCACGGTCGGCTTACAGCTGGGGACATTATGTAGGTTAGTGGTAGAACATTTGTCTGAGGCTTTTAAGCTAGATTAATCAAACTTTTTTAAGTACTGAAAATACTAAAGAGCTCTGTGACCTTGGAAGAAAAATTTAATTTGAGCAAATAATTTAATTTAGGGAAATAATTAAAGAAATAATTAAAGAAATAATTTCATTTAATCTAGTTTTGGATTGCACGCTTGTATGTGTAGTATGTATAATATTTGTCAGTTTCTATATTATGTCAAAAATACTCTCCACTGTTATACTGTACATATTGTAAAGTAAAAGTAAAGTTTGTTTTGTTTAATGGCACCACTAGAGCACATTGATTTATTAATCATCGTCTACTGGATGTCAAACGTTTGGTAATTTTGACATATTATATATAGTCTTAGAGAGGAAACCCACTACATTTTTGCATTAGTAGCAAGGGATCTTTTAAATGCACTATCCCACAGACAGGATAGCACATACCAGAGCCAGTATATTCCAGTTGTGATGCACTGGTTGGAATGGGAAATAACTTGATGGGCCCACTGACAGGGATTGAGCACATATTGTATATTGGGTATAGACAAGTATTTATTATGTACATATGTACATGAGTTGTACGTAAACTTGAATCTTGAAACTTGGTATGCAGTGGGTTAAAGCATTTACTCCCTCCAGTGAATTAGTGTTTGTATTTTTTGTCTCCAAATAGGAAGTAAAATGTGGTTTGCTCTTATTACTTTCTTTTTTTTTTAAAACAAATATATCCTGTTAAGAAAAAAAAACTAAAATGGCCTGCTGGAAATAGGACACCATTAGATTAGGCGAGGGTGTGTGAGAACAATTATAGGACCTTTGAGATGTATTTAGAGCATAATGGAATTATGAGATAAATAGCAGATGAGATAAATCATACATAAAAATCTGTCTCTTGAAAAATTACCTTCAATTTTTAAATAAAAAAAAATAAAAATAAATGTAAAGTATTATTTTTAGGTGGATTTCTGTTTCACCTGGTAGCAGGGTATTAAGGGTAAAAATTAGGTACCCTAAAATCCTTGGAAGTTAATAGATACATTTTGTAATAATTGTTTTTAGAATGATTACAGTAAGAGAAAGTGTTGCTGTTTGAAATGTATCAAAGTACATGAAATAAAGTGTCCGATTTCAAAAGACTTTAAACCTAGTTGACCGGCCTCAGTGACATCGTGGTTAGGCCATCGGTCTACAGGCTGGTAGGTACTGGGTTCAGATCCCAGTCGAGGCATGGGATTTTTAATCCAGATACCAACTCCAAACCCTGAGTGAGTGCTCCGCAAGGCTCAATGGGTAGGTGTGAACCACTTGCACCGACCAGTGATCCATAACTGGTTCAACAAAGGCCATGGTTTGTGCTATCCTGCCTGTGGGAAGTGCAAATAAAAGATTCCTTGCTGCTAATCGGAAAGAGTAGCCCATGTAGTGGCGACAGCGGGTTTCCTCTCAAAATCTTAGTGGTCCTTAACCATATGTCTGACACCATATAACCGTAAATAAAATGTGTTGAGTACATCGTTAAATAAAACATTTCTTTCTTTCTATCAAATCTAGTCGGGGCATTTGTGATCTGTTTTGTTTGTATTATGTATCATCAAAATAATTTCTGGCAGAAAGCCTGGGTCTGAAAAATAGATGGTTTTGAGACGTATTTCTTTTTCAATTCCAGCCTGTACTCCACAACTGATATATCAAAGGTTGTAGACATGTGCTATTCCGATTTTGGACACAGGAAGGAAGGAAGGGAAATGTTTTATTTAACCACGGACTCAACACATTTTATTTACGGTTATATAGCATCAGTCATATGGTTAAGGACCACACAAATATTGAGAGAGGAAACCCGCTGTCCACACTTCATGGGCTACTCTTTTCAATTAACAGCAAGGGATCTTTTATATGCACCATCCCAAAGACAGGATAGTACATACCACGACCTTTGTTACACCAGCTGTGGAGCACTGGCTGGAACGAGAAATAGCCCACTGGGTCCACCAACGGGGATTGATCCTAGACCGACAGCGCATCAAGCGAATGCTTTACCACTGGGCTACGTCCCGGGTGTTCTTTTAATCAGTAAAAGTATATGTAGCCCGTGTGATGGCAGCAGGTTTCTTCTTGTAACTTTCTGGAGGGAATGTGACCACTACCACGTACCACATGCCCAGTTAAGAACGGTTCATTAAAATCATGTTGTTGAAGAAGCATTAGTTAGTTTCCATGCCATGTGTGGAGAGTTAGTTGTTATGTGTGGACAGTTAAAGTGTGCTCGGTTTAACCCCACCACTAGAGCACATTGATTTATTTATTTATTATCAGCTATTGGAAATATAGCCTTGGAGAGAAACCTGCTACGTCTTTCCATTAGTCATGTCAGGTCATAGCGCTTTACGTGTACACTCAGAACAAGCTGTTGTAGCGCACGCCTGTCATGGGCACAGGTGCCGGACTTGGCCGGCTCCTCCATCCAAGACAGGAAAGGGGGTGGGATGGGTTGGAGGAGGGGGTGGGGGTGGGCAGCCTGCACTGGCACAGACCTTTCCATTAGTAGCAAGGGATCTTTTATATATGCACCATCCCACAGACAGGATAACACATACCATGGCCTTTGATAAACCAGTTGTGGTGTATTGGCTGGGACATGAACTAGCCCAATGGACCCACCAACGGGGATCGATCCTAGTTTTTACTACTCGATTATGTCCAGCCCCCTGTTATGCATGGGATCGTTTATAAGTTACATTGGAACTCTCTCATTCTCTCTACGAACCTCTTTTGTTTTCCAGGGACAAATGAAATGTTTTTCTTTGTTTCATTTATCAGATTTGTATGTATTCCACTTAGCTGTTGGCGAGTGCCAAATAAAAAAATATTTATTTCTCAAATATTTTATTTGTCGTTGCAAGTTTGCTACATTTGGAAATATATACCCTTTTTGTTTCTCTTTCTCAAAATTTCTTTTATGACATCTCTTTTTTCCCTTTTTCATTGTTCTTACAAACAGAGCTATGAAAATATTATTGTTCCTTTTTACATGTACGTGATTGAAGTTTCCTGTTAAATCCTGATAACAAAGGCGAGATGTAGCCCAGTGGTAAAGCGTTTGCTTGATGCGCAGTCGGTCTAGGATCGATCCCCATCGGTGGACCCATTGGGCTATTTCTCGTCACAGCCAGTGCCCCACAACTGGTGTAACAAAGGCTGTGGTATGTGCTGACCACTAAATTGAACGGGGGCAAGTCCTAACCCAGTGCTAAAGCACTTGCTTGATGTGAGGTCGGTGGGTCCATTGAGCTATTTCTCGCTCCAGCCAGTGCGCCACGACTGAAACATCAAAGACCATGGTATGTGCTATCCTGTCCATGGGATGGTGCATGTAAAAGATCCCTTGCTGCTAATTGAAAAAAGTAGCCCATGAAGTGGCGACAGCGGGTTTTCTCCCTCAATATCTGTGTGGTCCTTAACCATATGTCTGACGCTATATAACCGTAAATAAACTGTGTTGAGTGAGTCGTTAAATAAAACATTTCCTTCTTCAATCCTGATAACACGTACTCGAGGCTCGTGTTGTACTTATAAGGCTTGTGATTGCAGCGTTCACAGACATCACAAATGTTTGGTTGACATCAATATCAATGTTTAAATGTACAATTTTAGCAATGGAAAATAAACGTGGCACCCCTGTCTGGCACCGTTGTGGCTGACCTATATCTTGTCGGTGTATGTTTTGAAGAGTTAAAAATAGTTTTGTTTAACCACACCACTAGAGCACATTGATTAATTAATCACTGGCTATTGTATGGCCAACATTTGGTATTTTGGACACATGTATACATGTTGTCTTCCAACCACTACAATTAAGAAAATGCCATGGCAAAAAAACATGCCTTGACATGTTTTTATAATATAGTGCACAGCCAAAAAAAAGTGCCGTGGAGAATGGAAGTCTCCACAGCATTGCTGATTGCTGATTGCTGTGGGCAATTGCAAGGTTTGGATTTCAGAGGAAACTTACTACATTTCCCCCCATTAGTAACTGGTGATCTTGTATGTACACTTTCTCACATACAGGACAAAATGTTTTTGTAAGTGCCTTGGTAAACCTCACCCTCACAAAAAAAACCCATTTTGTCCCTCGGGTTGGTATTGCCGTATCTACACCTCACAACGGTGATTAATTGTTTTAATATACCTACATGTATAACATTCCTGGGTGAACTAGACACCTCTTGTTATAGCCTAGGTGTAGTGTATAATTACCTTCCTGAGATGTAGGTAGGGTAGGTTGGTGTTGCATTATCTATACCTCACAACGGTGACTGATTGTTTTAATATACCTACATGTATAACATTCCTGGGTGAATTAGACACCTCTTGTTATAGCCTAGGTGTAGTGCATAATCACCTTCCCGAGATGTAGGTAGAGGTTATTTTTAGATCTAATGTGGCTACAAAGAGAAGAAAGTCTGTTAATGTCTTTCACAGAACTGCCGTGAATTGGTTTCCAGACCTGACAGAGTTTTCAATGAATCTTCAAGTTCATATAGTGTATGATGTCTATATCTTAAACATACATACAGGTTTAGCCTACTTTTAATGCACTGTATTTCAGAAATAGAACTTGAAAGAGATTGTAACCTGTTTCCAATGAATAGAGCCGTTTTAGCAATTCATTTTACATGTAATAAATAAATGTTCCTCATTAAAATATATTGAATGCGTTTCGGACCATCTTAATGTTTGTTGTAGCCCAAACCAGATTAATTGTATATATATATATATACATGTATGTGTACTTCTAATGACTTTCATTGTATCAAACACTACCAGAGCTGAAAATAGCAAAAGCAAAAAGTGAAAAGCAGTCAAAACGTCAAAAACACCCAAACTGACATTCTTTAAACTTATTTCCGTGCTTATATCCAATTAAGGTTCAAGTATGCTGTCCTGGGCACACACCTCAGCTATCTGGGCTGTCTGTCCAGGACAGTAGGTTAGTGGTTAGTGAGAGAGAAGAGGGTGTAGTGGCCTTATATCTACCCACTGAGTCCTGAAGAGTTTGCTCTGGGTTGAAGCCGGTACCGGACTGTGAACCCTGTACCTACCAGCCTGTAATCCGATGGCTTAACCATGCACTGCGTCACCGAGACCGGTAGAAAAACTGACAGATCATGTTTCGAGACAGACACGTGTATACATACATGTACAGTTATCTCATGATTCTGTTATGTAGTTTAATTCCATAATGCTCTAAAATACCAAAGTGCTAATTTTCCACACACCATCCCAAGCCTTCCTTCACACTGAGCTATCTTATTTCTGGCAGGCCATTTTTTCCTTTTCTTAACTGCCACGACATAAATGTATTTCTTTAAGCCTGTTATTTTTAAAAAACCCAACAACAACAGCAAGCCATATTTTACTTTCTGAATGCATATTACCAATGAAATACCTGTAGGAGGGTGTTTTAGCTACTACAAACATAATTAGTATGATCAGAAACAATCTAAGCTACAGACACCAATATTGTGAATGAATGAATGAATGATTGAGATAGTGAATGAAGGAAGGAAGGAAGGAAATGTTTTATTTAATGACGCATTCAACACATTTTATTTACAGTTATATGGAGTCAGGAGTCAGACATATGGTTAAGGACCATAGAGATATTGAGAGAGGAAAGCCGATGTCGCCACTTCATGGGCTACTCTTTTCGATTAGCAGCAAGGGATCTTTTATATGCACCATCCCACAGACAGGATAGTACATATCACAGCCTTTGATATACCAGTCGTGGTGCACTGGCTGGAGCGAGAAATAGCTCAATGGGCCCACTGACGGGGATCGATCCCAGACCGATCACGCATCAAGCGATTGTTTTACCACTTGGTTACATCCCGTCCTAAAGAAATAGTGAATGAACGAATAGAATAGAATAGATGTTTACGGACACCCCAGCACGAAAAATACATCGGCTACTGAGTGTCAAACTATGATAAATGCAAACAGTGAGTGAGTGAGTGAATGAATGAATGAATGAATGAATGAATGAATGAATGGATGGATGGATGGATGGATGGATGGATGGATGGATGGATGGATGGATGGATGGATGGATGTATGTAACCTAATGTCACCTAATGTCACCCTGTCTTGGCTTTCTGCCAAAATGTAATATGAGGGTACTTGTTAAAAACAAAACCGACCATAAGTGCCCCTACTAGGTGATTATGGGTTTGAAATATTTTGAAATTGGATACTACATTTCATGTACACGGTACTTTGACAAATTTGAACAGCAGTATATAAAAAAAAAAAATTTTTTTTTTTTAAGTTCAACTCTGATGCCATATAACTGTAAATAAAATGTGTTGAGTGTGTCGTTAAATAAAACATTTCCTTCCTTCTTTCATTAAGTTCAAAGATTTTACGGTATGTAATTTTACTCTCCATATCATCAGGCAGAAACCCTGACAGCTCGAAAATACACATCGGTTATTGGGTGTCAAAGGTAACTGATATTCTAAACAAGGATATGTATTTAACAGGTAATTTTAGTCGTTAAAAGGTTATCTTTGTCAAACATCTCTGAATAGAGACAGCGAACTGGAGACAGTTCCTTTAAACAACATACCGTCTTTGTTAGGAAAGGTGGACCCATTGAGCTATTTCTCATACCAGCAAGTGCACCACAGCTAGAATATCGGAGGTCGTAGTATGTGCTACCCTGTCTGTGGGATGGTGCATATAAAAGATCCCTTGCTGCTAATTGAAAATAGTAGCCTATGAAGTGGCGACGGCGGGTTTCCTCTCTCTATATCTGTGTGGTCCTTAACCATATGTCTGACGCCATATAACCATAAATAAAATGTGTTGAGTGCGTTGTTAAATAATAAAAAAAAAAATTCCTTTGTCAGGAAAGGGACGAGATGTAGCCCAGTGGTAAAGTGCTCGCCTGATGCGGTGGTCAGTCTAGGGTTGTCAGTTGATCCATTGGGCTATTTCTTGTTCCAGCCAGTGCACCACAACTGCTGTATCAAAGGCTGTGGTACATTGTATGTACTATCCTGTCTATAATGGTACATATAATAAATGATCCCATTCTCTAATATTGGAAAAATTTAGTGTCTATATATGTCAGAATTACCAAATGTTTGACATCAGATAGCTGATGAATCAGTTTCTCTAGTGGTGTCGTTAAACAAAACAAACTTTTAACTTTTCGTCAGGAAAGGCGAGCGATCACCCATGCTTCCCTCTACACTTGCCTGGAACGTTTCAGGAGAGCGGTAAATTGATCTATTTTTAAATCATTTTAGTTGTAACCTCACTTAATTGCTCACCTAGCTGGCTGGCATCATTTCAGGAGACTGATTTTCAGCTCACCTTGATTTTACTCAAGATAAATTCTTGGAGAGGAAAACCTCTACATATTTCAGTTGGCAGCGAAGGATCTTTTATATGCACCATCCCACAGACAGGATAGCACACACCATGACCGTTGATATACAGTGAAACCTCTCAAGACCAGACCCTCTGTAAACTGCAATTCCCTCAAAACCAGACGTTTCACAGAGCCTTTTTAAAAACCAGGACAGAACTTAACCTCTCTAAACCGGATCCCTCTTATAACCGGACATTTGTCTTGGTACCTAGGGTGTCTGGTTTAGAGGGGTTTTACTGTACCAGACGTGGGCCCACCGATGGGGATCGAGCCTAGACTGACTGCACATCAGGCTAGCGCGTTATAACTGGTCTATATATACCGCCCAAGACTGATAGGCTGCATATGTTTGGGGTTTTTTTTCTGTCTGTTCCCAGCATTCTGTCAGCAAGCTGTCGTTCATTTGAACTGCTTACAGTGATTATGTATGCTGCACATTTTTATTATATAACATTTCACCTGATGTACCAGCATCATCTGGTGATGATGATCACCTGGTAATGCTCACCTGCCTGGTGTTTTCTGAAGCGGAGCCCACCTTAATGCTGGGGTGATGTTAAACAAACATTCCTTCCCATCAGTGGGCACATTGATGCAGGTTAATTAGCTGCTGCCAAATGGCATTCCCAGCTCCTTTTCAGCACTTAACTGCTCATCAGGTTTATTTAGGTTTTCAGCTATCCCCAGCTGTTTGTAAAGTTTGTAAAGTTTGTTATCCCAGCAGATCCTGGTGTCTGCCAGAGGATCACAAGCGGCTGGATTAACCTGTTTTAAGACAATCAGTGGAGCTCACAGCAGACATGTTGAAGATGGTCTCAACCGGATTTTGGTTTGGACTTGCTTCTCCATATAACCGTAAAATTAAATGTGTTGAGTGTGTCGTTAAATAAAACATATAAAACTGCTTCTCCTGTACATGGAGGCCGGCTCTTGTGCCCACGACAGGCGTGCGCTACAACAGCTTGTTCTGAATGTGCACGTAAAAGCCTATGACCTGACCTGACCATGATGATGGCTCAGGTGGGCTGGGGATGATGTACTAGTAACTCATTTCCATGCTTCTCTATTCAACTGGATATACCGTAAATCCTTCTTTGTTTTTTTAATTGAAGCCTGGGTTTCTATTTGTCTTTCACGTGGCCCCAAGACCAGGCCTCTTTTCCAGGCAGGCCTCTTTTCCAGGCAGACCTCTTTTCCAGGCAGGCCTCTGTACAAGGCAGGCCTCTGTACAAGGCAGGCCTCTTTTCCAGGCAGGCCTCTGTACAAGGCAGGCCTCTTTCCCAGGCAGGCCTCTGTACAAGGCAGGCCTCTTTTCCAGGCAGGCCTCTATACAAGGCAGGCCTCTATACAAGGCAGGTCTCTATACAAGGCAGGCTTCTATTTTTTCCATGCAAACGTTTCTAACATAGCCTTGTAACATCTTCTAATGTAGGCTTGCACACACCTAGCTTCTTCTTTCCTGTTATTCTCACTATCCAGGACAACCACTGTCCTGGACAGAGAGCCCAGATAGCTGGGGGGTGTGCCCAGGACAGAGTGCTTGAACCTTAATTGGATATAAGCATGAAATAAGTACGAATGAATGAATGAATGAATGGTAGAAGGCTGATCAGCCAATAATCTGCTTGGAGTGTGCACACACACAGTCGTACTAAATCCACACACAAACCCCTTTATTTGTCAATTTGCTCCTGATGGCCTGCTTAAATTTGTTTGTTTTCTCTGTGTGGATGAAAGCGCCAGTGTAATCGGACGATTTCGCTGTGTCTAATGAAGACTCTCTCCTTTTGTTTAACATTAGCATCCAAATTTACCTTCCACCTGGCGGGACCATCCTGTGTGTGACGGATTATCCTGTTAACACTTATACCGTCCTCTGTGTGGTGGATTATCCCGTTAACACTCATACCATCCTCTGTGTGGTGGATTATCTCGTTAACACTCATACCGTCCTCTGTGTGGTGGATTATTCTGTTAACACTCACACCGTCCTCTGTGTGGTGGATTATCCCGTTAACACTCATACCATCCTCTGTGTGGTGGATTATCTCGTTAACACTCATACCGTCCTCTGTGTGGTGGATTATTCTGTTAACACTCACACCGTCCTCTGTGTGGTGGATTATCCCGTTAACACTCATACCGTCCTCTGTGTGGTGGATTATCTCGTTAACACTCATACCGTCCTCTGTGTGGTGGATTATCTCGTTAACACTCATACCGTCCTCTGTGTGGTGGATTATTCTGTTAACACTCATACCGTCCTGTGTGGTGGATTATCCTGTTAACACTCATACCGTCCTGTGTGGTGGATTATCCTGTTAACACCTGTACTGTCCTGTGTGTGGTGGATTATCCTGTTAACACTTGTACCGTCCTCTGTGTGGTGGGTTATCCCGTTAACACTCGTACCGTCCTCTCTGTGGTGGATTATCCTGTTAACACTCGTACCGTCCTGTGTGGTGGATTATCCTGTTAACACCTGTACCATCCTGTGTGGTGGATTATCCTGTTAACACCTGTACCATCCTCTGTGTGGTGGATTATCCTGTTAACACTCGTACCGTCCTTTATGTTGTGGATTATCCCGTTAACACTCGTACCGTCCTCTGTGTGGTGGATTATCCCGTTAACACTCATACCATCCTGTGTGTGGTGGATTATCCTGTTAACACCTGTACCATCCTCTGTGTGGTGGATTATCCTGTTTACACTCGTACCGTCCTCTGTGTGGTGGATTATCCTGTTAACACCTGTACCGTCCTCTGTGTGGTGGATTATCCTGTTAACACTCATACCGTCATCTGTGTGGTGGATTATCCTGTTAACACTCATACCGTCATCTGTGTGGTGGATTATCCTGTTAACACCTGTACCATCCTCTGTGGTGGATTATCCTGTTAACACTCATACCGTCCTCTGTGGTGGATTATCCTGTTAACACTCGTACCGTCCTCTGTGGTGGATTATCCTGTTAACACCTGCACCATCCTCTGTGTGGTGGATTATCCTGTTAACGCTCGCACCATCCTCTGTGTGGTGGATTATCCTGTTAACACTCACACCATCCTCTGTGTGGTGGATTATCCTGTTAACACTCGTACCGTCCTCTCTGTGGTGGATTATCTCGTTAACACTCGTACCGTCCTCTATGTGGTGGATTATCCCATTAACACTCGTACCGTCCTCTGTGTGGTGGATTATCCCGTTAACAGTAATAACACTCGTACCGTCCTCTCTGTGTGGTGGATTATCTCGTTAACACTCGTACCGTCCTCTCTGTGTGGTGGATTATCTCGTTAACACTCGTACCGTCCTCTATGTGGTGGATTATCCCATTAACACTCGTACCGTCCTCTGTGTGGTGGATTATCCAGTTAACACTCGTACCGTCCTCTGTGTGGTGGATTATCCAGTTAACACTCGTACCGTCCTCTGTGTGGTGGATTATCCTGTTAACACTCGTACCGTCCTCTCTGTGTGGTGGATTATCTCGTTAACACTCGTACCGTCCTCTCTGTGTGGTGGATTATCTCGTTAACACTCGTACCGTCCTCTCTGTGTGGTGGATTATCTCGTTAACACTCGTACCGTCCTCTCTGTGTGGTGGATTATCTCGTTAACACTCGTACCGTCCTCTGTGTGGTGGATTATCTCGTTAACACTCGTACCGTCCTCTCTGTGTGGTGGATTATCTCGTTAACACTCATACCGTCCTCTCTGTGTGGTGGATTATCCTGTTAACACTCGTACCGTCCTCTCTGTGTGGTGGATTATCTCGTTAACACTCGTACCGTCCTCTCTGTATGGTGGATTATCTCGTTAACACTCGTACCGTCCTCTCTGTGTGGTGGATTATCTCGTTAACACTCGTACCGTCCTCTGTGTGATAGATTATTGCGACCGACCATCGGCGCTTTGGGACTGACTATTAGGGGGGCAGGATTTATCCCAGTGTAAAGTGTTCACTTGATGCATGGTCGGTGTGGGATCGATCCCCATCGGTGGGCCCATTGGGTTATTTCTTGTTCCAGCCTTTGCACCACGACTGGTATATCAAAGGCTGTGGTATGTACTATCCTATCTGTAGGATGGTGCATATAAAAGATCCTTTGCTGCTAATTGGAAAAATGTTGTGGGTTTTCTCTCTGTGTTAAAATGACCAAATGTTTGACATCCAATAACCGATGATTAATAAATCAATGTGCTCTAGTGGTGTCGTTAAGCAAAACCAACTTTAACTGACTACCAGTAACATGGTTAATCTCCTGAGGCTGTTAATGTGTTCCCTGATTTTGTAAGTTATTTCCATCGGTATGTATCTACAGGTAATAGCTGCTGCTGTCTTCTGTTACATCAAAATCTGTGGTATGCGCTGTTCTGTCTGTGGGAAAGTGCATATAAAAGATCCCTTGCTACTAATGGAGAAATGTAGCAGGTTTCCTCTGAAGACCACACGTCAAAAGGACCAAATGTTTGACATCTAACAGCCGATGATTAATAAATCATTGTGCTCCAACTTTCTCCTTTACAGCTTTATCGCTTTGAAGGTAATTCGCTCCTAAAATAACATGATCAATATTTCTGTAAAAAATTAATAATTCCTTACTTAAAATAGATATTCAGGGCTCGAAATTAGAAGTAAAATATGACCTGTTGTCATGTTTTAAAAATAGCAGACCCTAAGGAATATGTCTGGCTAAGAAGAAAACATGGCCTGCTGGGAATAAGACAGCTTAGGATTTGTGTCAAAATTAGTAACTCTGAGATGTGTTTAAGAGCATCATGGAATTAAAATATAGCAGAAACTAGAGGTAAATACCAGATGAGACAATCGTACATCTATTTCACCTTATAGCCTAGCTCTAAAACATGGACTGCTTTTCATCTTTGACTTGTCACAGGTGGTTGTTTCGAACCCTGCGCTATATTGTATGCACATCTCACATTGTTTGTTCAGACATCCCTTTGTTTACGGAAGATGTAGAAGGGTTTTCAGTGATTGTACTGGCATGTGCTGCTATCAAGATGCAGTGGTTCATCCTACAAATGGAATTGGAACCATATTTTGGTGGTCGGGTTCAGCTTAATACTTCTATAGACACAGCATTTGGCACTGATTTACAGGCTACAGGTCAGGTTGACCTTGTGATTACACACATCATGCAGACTCTGATGGTTAACTGTGATCTGTTTTGTTGCATCACAGAAGTTCAATGTGATTGTTGTTTTTTTGGGATTGCCAACTGATGCCGATTGTAATAACACTATCGCAAATAGAAAGAAAACCCCCCAAACCCCCAAATAACTCCAGCGTCGCAAGAGCATTTAGATCCCATGGGATTAGCGATGAATCTGTTAAACACGAGCATTTTTCATATGCTGATTCTGATGCACAAAAGTTAAAGGAAAAGTTTGTTTTGTTGAACAACATAACAAGAGCACAATGATTTACTAATCATCGGCTATTGGATGTCAGACATTTGTTCTTTTGACATATAGTCTTAGAGAGGAAACTTCCTACATTTTTCCATTAGCAGCAAGTGATGTTTTATATGCACCATCCCACAGACAGGGTAGCACATACGGCCTTTGATATACCAGTCATGGTGCACTGGCCGAAACGGGAAATAGCCCAAGTGGGCCCACAGGCAGGGATCGATCCCAAACCGACCAAGCATCAAGTGAGTGCTTGACCACTGGGCTGCGTCCTGCCCCAGAAATCTGTTGTTACGCGCGATCATGGCACCATCAGTCTGATGCAGGAAAATCAGTCAGCGACTGATCTGTGTAATCGCAAGGTTGACTGACATGAGCTAGCCTTATGACGGCATACACTTGCAGATCTAACTGAGCAAGATCTCTCCCTTTGAAAGTATTTGTAGGGGAGATGGACGTAGCCCAGTTTTTAAAGTGCTCGACTGATGCACGGTCGGTCTAGGATCGATCCCCGTCGGTGGGCCCATTATTATCTATGTATAGGTGAAGATGTTGGAATCACTGTTTACAACATTGAAATCAGTTGTATTGGTGATCTGAGGTTTCTAATCAGTTGTTTTGGTCCACCCTGTATGGTATGACTGACTCTGATGTGCTTGTGTATGCGGTTGTTGACAGTTAATCCATTAAAGTGAATTACATTGTATATTTGTGTGTGTGTGTGTGAGAGAGATAGACCGTGTATGTATGGATATGTGTGAGTGAGTGAGTGAGTGAGTGAGTGAGTGAGAGAGAGAGAGAGTGAGAGAGTGAGAGAGAGAGAGAGAGTGAGAGAGAGAGAGAGAGAGAGAGAGAGAGAGAGAGAGAGAGAGAGGGGGGGGGGGGGGGGGGTGGCGTGAGTGAGCGAATGTTAATGAATTATATATCCACTATAAGTAGACCGGTGCTGTGCTGTGGTTACCTTGCACCAAATGATCAGGTTGCAGGTCGTAACTCAAGGTACAGCGTTTACCATCAAATATTTGCCCAGTAAAGCTAGAAGCATATGCAGCTCTAATTAGACGTGTGTTGTGAACATGTATTTGTGGACAGGATGGCAGTTACATGCCCGACACTGTATAGCCATAAAAGTCTTTGTCATGTCCTAAAATAGAATATTTCTTCTTTCCTAGATGGTAGCAATAATTAAAATTTGGGAAAAAATATATATATGTAAGACTTGGTAATGGATTTCATAATCAATCATTATATCTCTAGAATACATAATATTATTATTATTTTATTTTTTTATTTTTTTATTATTATTATTTTTTTTTTTTTTTTTTTATTTTTAATTTGAGAAGCTTTTCTTAATCAAAAACATTCTTTGACTCTTGCTTGAGTTGATTCACAGTTCATATATCAACGGCCGTGGTATGTGCTATCCTGTCTGTTGGATGGTGCATATAAAAGATCCCTTGCTACTAATGGAAAAATGTAGCGGGTTTTCTCTCTATGACTGTCAAAAATGACCATATATTTGACATTCAATAGCCGATGATTAATAAATCAATGTACTCTAGTGGTGTCGTTAAAAAAAACACAACAAAAAACCCCAGTTCATATGTCAACATTGTCACCAGTGCAAACATATTTGGTGTCAGAGAACCGTATGTGTTATGCTGTTTACTTTTATCAGCTGATTGTAACGGTATGTGATAGATGGCCTCACTGGACAGCTTCAGGATCCAATAAGCTTCCATATAAGGCTTGTTTACCATTGTACGTGATGTATATATTTATATATATTGAGCCAGTCAAATGGGTCACTGGGATGTGGGTTATTACGGGGTGTTTATGTCTCACAAAGTCAAGGAAGGGAATATAGTTATTTCTCCTCCATCATTGTCAAGAGAAAGAGAGAAGAAACCCACAGTCATGAATACAGGCTACTCTTATCGAAAAAAGCAGCAAAGGATCTTTCATTTGCTCTTTCAGATAAAACAGTTGTTAAAACAACACATCTTGATTGTGAACATATGTATAAAACTGGTAGATAACAATTTGATAAAAAAAAACCCTCTGAAATGCACTCGATCAACGTGTTTTTGTATCACCTGTCAACACGTGCCTGTCACCGCTGTAATGATCAACCGTGTATATCAAGTTACACAAGCTTCAATACATACCTTATTGTAATTTCTGAATCCATAAATGAAATAAATGTTTTATTTTATCTGTTTACGTAAACATCCAAGCATACTTTGAATTTCCTTCCAAGTGACACAACACAACCAATATGGCTGCCCAGACTATAAAGGTTACAGCATGGCATGTTATGAACTGTACACACCTCACCACTTACACAACCACGTACATACATGCATGCATGCACACACACACACACACATGCACACATGCACACACACACACCACAGAAAGAGAGAGACAGACAAACATGTAGACACACACACACACACACACACACACACACACACACACACAAAGAGAAAGAGGGGTAGGGGGGAGATGGACAGACAGACACACACACCACACACATACATACATTTGTACACCCGACACACCATTGGACAGTTTGTTCAGTGTCGAGTTGTGATTCGCTACACAAGTTTCAGAGATTGCTACACAATTTTAAAACATTAAACAGTAGTTGGTAACTGTAATCAATTTTCATTTGACTAGAAATATCGCTAATGAAGATGTTGAAAACAGTTTCCCTGTGCACATGCACATGCGCACGCACACACACACACATACATACACACACACACACACACACACACACACACACACACACACACACACACACACCACAATATATAGTAATATTTAAAGTAAAGACTTTCACATAGCTGCTTAAAAGCTAAAGCACAAAGACAGTACCACTCAGGAAAATAATTGTTTTCAACGTTGTGTGTGTGTGTGTGTGTGGGTTTATATAGTTTTAGCATAGACTCTGAAGAATTAAGTCCCAGAAGATGAATGTGTGTTGGTAACTTTCTGTGGTCACGGGTCAGGTATAAGAATAGGGTTAGTGTTAGCCCTGTAACTACAGCCATGTTGTGTTTAAGTCTTAACACCAGTCGTGTGTGTGTGCTAATCTTCATGACCCCAAGACCCTCACATTCCTCGGTGGGTGTTTTATCTCATGGTCAACAGTTTTAATTAACTCACATTTTTTTTTTTTTTTTCTTATTTTCCTTTTGTCTTTTTTTTTTTTTTTTTTTTTTTTTTTTACAGTTCTGTTTCTGTCTTTAGGTACAAGTAGTGGGCGGGATGTAGACTAGTTGTAAATTGCTCGCCTGATGCGTGGTCAGTCTAGGATTGATCCCTGTCGGTGGGCCAATTGAGCTATTTCTCATTCCAGCCAGTGTACTGGTATATCAAAGGCCTTGTGATGCTGCATATATATAAGATCCCTTGCTACTAGTGGAAGAACCTAGCAGGTTTTCTCTCTTAGACTATAAGGAGACGGGACGTAGCCCAGTGGTAAAGTGTTCGCCTGATGCGTGGTCAGTCTAGGATCGATCCCTGTCGGTGGGCCAACTTAGCTATTTCTCGTTCCAGCCAGTGCAACGTGACTGGTATATTAAAGGGCATGGTATGTGCTATCCTGTCTGTGGGATGGTGCATATATAAAAGATCCCTTTTAGCTAATGGAAAAATCTAGCGGGTTTCCTCTCTAAGAGTATATGTCAGAATTAACAAATGTTTGACAGCCAATAGATGATGATTAACAACATTGTGCGCTAGTAGTGTTGTTAAACAAAATAAACTTGTAAACTTTTGCTACATACATAAAAAAAGGATCTCAAACTACATGTAACAGACACAAATTGACAGAAGAATCAAAATATATTAAATTATTGTCCATATGGTTCAACATAACCGTGTGAGTCGTACTGATTTTACGAAACTCGTGTCAGGATTCATGCATTGCCCTCGCTCTCACTAAGGTAATACAATAATCCTGATACTCGTTCGTAAAATCAGTACGACACACAAGCTCGTATAATAATCTCTATATAGTGGCATGATCAGTTTTGCAATTTTATTCTTAGAGCATGAAGTTCTTACATGTATGTATTTTGTTATTAGCAAGTTTTCAACATATGACCTGTAATAAGCAGGCTTTTTTTAATACTAATGACAATATACTGTTAGTTTTTCTCTTCTATATATTAATAGCATTAAACTGGTTTTCTTTTGTTCTGATGGTACTAGTAATAAATAAAACAAACCAAAATCTATACTAATAGTAACAAATGTTTTCTTATTTTATACTATTACTAACTTAATAAACTTTTTTCTTTTTCTATGATAACAGTAATAGTCTTTTTCTTCTTTTATGTGAACTGAAATAAACCTTTTCTTCTATTATACTAATACAATGTAACCTCTCAAAACCGGACCCTCTGTAAACCAGAATTCCCTAAAAAACCCGGACGTTTTTCATGGTCCCGTTTTAAATATCTGTGCAGACGAGAACCTCTGTAAAGCAGATACCTCTTAAGACTGGACTTTTTTTACTTGGTCGCGAGCGTGTCTGGTTTAGAGGAGTTACACTGTAGTAATAAATATTTTCTTATTCTGTAGAAACAGTAATGAACGTTTTCTTCTTGTCAGTGTTCGAGATTAAAAATTTTGGGCAGTATCCCAGCTGGATACTAACATTTGAAAATCTGGTATCCCACCTGAGAATTTTGTATTATATGGTATCCTGGTGGGATACTGGGTTCTTGAAGTCTGGTATCCAGAATTAAATTCTGGTATCCCCGGGATATCGGGATACCGTTAATCTCGAACACTGCTTGTCCTACATACTACTGTAAACTGTTCTTGCTTGATACTAATGATAATTAACACACTATTCTTCTCTTCTTCTTCTCCTCCTGTATGACCAGGTTCAGTACCACAGTGATTTTGAGCGGACGAAAGCCAATTACACGGTGGTGCCGGATAACCCGGAGTTACTGCGCCATCTCAGTAACACGAAGAACGCTAGTTTGGTATATACACCACCCTCTTAATGCATGGCCTGTTGTTGTTGTTCTGTGCAAAAAAATTGATCTGTAGTTACCACTTCAGTTTTGACTACAGAATATTATACATTCAATTTTACTACTAATACTAATGAATCGGATATGTCACCTAAAGAGTGAGATAGAATTTAAAAATCCTTAGATTTGAATATTCATATTTACAAAATCGACTTAAATGCAGCATTTGACAATGTTTTATGGTCGCTAGCCATCTGCATGGCGATAGTAGTTGTTTGCTAGCCCAACATTGAATATCACTAGCCATGGGAGTGGGGCTGCCATAATCTAGAAGCCCTGTCTGGCATGGCAATAGTAGTTATTTGCTAGCCCAACATTGAATATCACGAGCCATGGGAGTGGGGCTACCATAATCTAGAAGCCCTGTCTGGCATGGCAATAGTAGTTGTTTGCTAGCCCAACATTGAATATCACGAGCCATGGGAGTGGGGCTGCCATAATCTAGAAGCCCTGTCTGGCATGGCGATAGTAGTTGTTTGCTAGCCCAACATTGAATATCACTAGCCATGGGAGTGGGGCTGCCATAATCTAGAAGCCCTGTCTGGCATGGCAATAGTAGTTATTTGCTAGCCCAACATTGAATATCACGAGCCATGGGAGTGGGGCTACCATAATCTAGAAGCCCTGTCTGGCATGGCAATAGTAGTTATTTACTAGCCCAACACTGAATATCACGAGCCATGGGAGTGGGGCTATCATAATCTAGAAGCCCTGTCTGGCATGGCAATAGTAGTTATTTGCTAGCCCAACATTGAATATCACGAGCCATGGGAGTGGGGCTACCATAATCTAGAAGCCCTGTCTGGCATGGCAATAGTAGTTATTTGCTAGCCCAACATTGAATATCACGAGCCATGGGAGGAGGGTTACCATAATCTAGAAGCCCTGTCTGGCATGGCAATAGTAGTTATTTACTATCCCAACATTGAATATCACGAGCCATGGGAGTGGGGCTACCATAATCTAGAAGCCCTGTCTGGCATGGCAATAGTAGTTGTTTGCTAGCCCAACATTGAATATCACGAGCCATGGGAGTGGGGCTGCCATAATCTAGAAGCCCTGTCTGGCATGGCGATAGTAGTTGTTTGCTAGCCCAACATTGAATATCACTAGCCATGGGAGTGGGGCTGCCATAATCTAGAAGCCCTGTCTGGCATGGCAATAGTAGTTATTTGCTAGCCCAACATTGAATATCACGAGCCATGGGAGTGGGGCTACCATAATCTAGAAGCCCTGTCTGGCATGGCAATAGTAGTTATTTACTAGCCCAACACTGAATATCACGAGCCATGGGAGTGGGGCTATCATAATCTAGAAGCCCTGTCTGGCATGGCAATAGTAGTTATTTGCTAGCCCAACATTGAATATCACGAGCCATGGGAGTGGGGCTACCATAATCTAGAAGCCCTGTCTGGCATGGCAATAGTAGTTATTTGCTAGCCCAACATTGAATATCACGAGCCATGGGAGGAGGGTTACCATAATCTAGAAGCCCTGTCTGGCATGGCGATAGTAGTTGTTTGCTAGCCCAACATTGAATATCACTAGCCATGGGAGTGGGGCTGCCATAATCTAGAAGCCCTGTCTGGCATGGCAATAGTAGTTATTTGCTAGCCCAACATTGAATATCACGAGCCATGGGAGTGGGGCTACCATAATCTAGAAGCCCTGTCTGGCATGGCAATAGTAGTTATTTACTAGCCCAACACTGAATATCACGAGCCATGGGAGTGGGGCTATCATAATCTAGAAGCCCTGTCTGGCATGGCAATAGTA
The DNA here is from genome assembly GCF_016097555.1 of Gigantopelta aegis. Taxonomy (NCBI): domain Eukaryota; kingdom Metazoa; phylum Mollusca; class Gastropoda; order Neomphalida; family Peltospiridae; genus Gigantopelta; species Gigantopelta aegis. The sequence continues at coordinate 31,148,804 of NC_054709.1, read as the reverse complement.
GTTATTTGCTAGCCCAACATTGAATATCACGAGCCATGGGAGTGGGGCTACCATAATCTAGAAGCCCTGTCTGGCATGGCAATAGTAGTTATTTGCTAGCCCAACATTGAATATCACGAGCCATGGGAGGAGGGTTACCATAATCTAGAAGCCCTGTCTGGCATGGCAATAGTAGTTATTTGCTAGCCCAACATTGAATATCACGAGCCATGGGAGGAGGGTTACCATAATCTAGAAGCCCTGTCTGGCATGGCGATAGTAGTTGTTTGCTAGCCCAACATTGAATATCACTAGCCATGGGAGTGGGGCTGCCATAATCTAGAAGCCCTGTCTGGCATGGCAATAGTAGTTATTTGCTAGCCCAACATTGAATATCACGAGCCATGGGAGTGGGGCTACCATAATCTAGAAGCCCTGTCTGGCATGGCAATAGTAGTTATTTACTAGCCCAACACTGAATATCACGAGCCATGGGAGTGGGGCTATCATAATCTAGAAGCCCTGTCTGGCATGGCAATAGTAGTTATTTGCTAGCCCAACATTGAATATCACGAGCCATGGGAGTGGGGCTACCATAATCTAGAAGCCCTGTCTGGCATGGCAATAGTAGTTATTTACTAGCCCAACATTGAATATCACGAGCCATGGGAGTGGGGAGGCTACCATAATCTAGAAGCCCTGTCTGACATGGCAATAGTAGTTATTTACTAGCCCAACATTGAATATCACGAGCCATGGGAGTGAGGCTACCATAATCTAGAAGCCCTGTCTGGCATGGCAATAGTAGTTGTTTGCTAGCCCAACATTGAATATCACGAGCCATGGGAGTAGGGCTACCATAATCTAGAAGCCCTGTCTGGCATGGCAATAGTAGTTATTTACTAGCCCAACACTGAATATCACTAGCCATGGGAGTGGAGCTACCATAATCTAGAAGCCCTGTCTGGCATGGCAATAGTAGTTATTTACTAGCCCAACACTGAATATCACTAGCCATGGGAGTGGGGCTACCATAATCTAGAAGCCCTTACCTTTTTCATTTTATGAACAGTACATCCAGAGGTTGAAACACGAAATACAATATGGCTGCTGTTTTTGTTTTTATTAACATGGCCATGGGAAATACAAATATGTCCTGCTAAGAAAAGGGGGGAGGGTGTAGCCCAGTCGTAAAGCAATTGCTTGAGTGCGGTCGGGTAGGGATCGATTCCCATCGGTGGAACGATTGGGCTATTTCTCGTACCAGCCACGGCACCACAACTTTATATCAAAGGCCATGGTATGTGTTATCATGTCTGGGATAGTGCATATAAAAGATCCCTTGCTACTAATGGAAAAATGTGGCTTGTTTCCTCTCTAAGACTATCTCTCAAAATTACCAAATGTTTAACATCCAAGAGCTGATGATTAATAAATCAGTGTGCTCTAGTGGTGTCGTTAAACAAAATGAGGTTTGCTAAGAAAAAATATGGCCTTCTGAAAACAGGACAGCATGGAATGAGGGAAATATTTGGGATGGTGTTTGAAGAACATGATCCGTGAGAACGGTTTTATGGCAACTATGGAATTAAACATGACGGAAAGAAAGAAATGTTTTATTTAATGACGCACTCAACACATTTTATTTACGGTTATATGGCGTCAGACATTTGGTGAAGGACCACACAGTGTTTGAGAGGAAACCCGCTGTCGCCACTACATGGGCTACTCTTTCCGATTAGCAGCAATGGATCTTTTATTTGCGCTTCCCACAGGCAGGATAGCACAAACCATGGCTTTTGTTGAACCAGTTATGGATCACTGGTCGGTACAAGTGGTTTACACCTACCCATTGAGCCTTGCGGAGCACTCGCTCAGGGTTTCGAGTCGGTATCTGGATTAAAAATCCCATGCCTCGACTGAGATCCGAACCCAGTACCTACCAGCCTGTAGACCGATGGCCTAACCACGACGCCACCGAGGCCGGTCTAAACATGACGGAATCATGAGCTAAATTATAGCAGTTGAGGTAATCGGATGTGCCTTTTTGTCTTACAAAAAATGACCTGCACATTTGGTGGAGTTGATAGCGGGTGAATTTCTATTACACCAGATGGATCTAAAACGGACCAGTTTTTGTTTTTTGTAGGCCACCAGGGCACAGTATTTCACGAGAACCATTGTTCTGTTCATGTGTCGGTTACACAACTTTAAAATCTTGAGAACCGCCAATCGGTTACATGGTGAACAATTACATTCTAAAATTAAAAGTATCCTATATATCGGTAATGAAAGAGAAAATCAGTTTGTTTTAAAACACATTTGAACCACCAGTGTAGCACAGAACCGTAGTTCCAAGTGTTTTAGGATTAGGTAGGCCTAACTCATGGGTTGTGTACGAGAACTATATTCACGTAACCAAACAATCGGTTACCTATGTAAAACTCACGTGAACTGACTTCTGGTTACCTAAGATTTTGAAATATTATCCCCTGGACCACTGTTTCAAGCCCTGACATCAGACATTCAATTCTAGGGATTTGAACATTGCGTCCCTAGTTTGGACAAACCACAGTCCTCTTCCGACGCAATCATTTTAAAGAGTGCAGTTTTCCCCTCTTCTCATCATTTTGAGAAGTGACATTTTTTTCATGCACCTGTGTCATGTAGGTTTTTCAAAAAGTGAAAGTCTGGTACATTTTGTGTACATGTATTGTTAAATATATATGCGTATTAGTTGGATGTGATTGCATGTGCCATCGTGCGTGGCATGGCTGTTTGTTGATATTCATGGTTCGTTGTTTTTTTTGTTTGTTTTTTTATTGTTTTTATTTAACTCGATACATTTCAATTACGTTTACATGTCGTCGGATACAGAATACCGAGTACACTAATCACAAACTAAGTTAACAAAATAACCAGGATAGCACACTATTAACTACCGACTTCCACACACTACTTGCTCCATAGTGGGTTTTTGGGTGAGGGGTTTTCTTTTCTTTTTCTTTCTTTCTTTCTGTCTTTCTTTATTTCTTTTTCTTTCTTTCTTTCTTTCTTTTATTTCCCCAGATCAGTGTGACAATGTCAAGGATGGGGAGCCATGAATCATTGACTTACACAGTGATTGTAACATACTCATGGACATACAGTGTACATGTACATTCCAATATACTTGTGTACATACGCTAATACACATACATACATAACATATTTCCACAGATATATACATATTATATGTACCAAATTATTTTGTTGCTCGTGCCTGAGTAAGTTTCGAACTGGGGAGAAAGAAAGGGGAAAAAAAAGAAGAGGAAGAAAGATGAAAATGCAGAAAAATGAAATAATAAACGAATGAGTGAAATTTGGTACTTTTGTTAATTGCTGTTGTTTTGTTTTTGTTTTTATTTTTGTTTTTGTTTTTCTGATGGAGTAGAAACATTGGTAAGATGTATTCCTGTTTGATATGCAGTGGCTACAATGTAATTATTTACACTTTTTAACTTTGTAACTTTGTAACACAGAAGAGGATGTACATAGGCTCAAAGATTGTAAGTCAGTACAGTTTACTACATGCAGTCGGCATATAGAATCTGTATGGACTTTAAACGCTCATGCAGACTGGATCTATTAGTTTCAATGAGAGTATCTAGACTGTGGATGCATACAGTGGGTGCATCTACAAAACGCACGTGGACAGCATCAGTGAAAATGTTTTATGTGATGTATATGCCCAAAACGCAGCTTGCTTATATGCAGTGAAAGCTTGGCAAACGTTTGTGTGTGTCTGCCTATGTAAAGATGTATTTATTAAACTCTTGTACATGTATATTCATTCATTCATTCATTCATTCATTCAATGACAAGACATGCACGACAATTTTTATTCAGTATAAAGGTCATAGGCCCATAATAGTATTAATACAGTCAGAAACTGTTACACATCATTCATTGATGTCCATACGTGTATATATGCATTGTAACTAATGTTAACTTTTTTCCAGTTTTGATGTAGACACAGGCAATCGTATGGATGAAGAAAGATTCATCGGTGATTTAATGCCATAGAGTGATGATATAATTTTTTTTTATTATTATTATTTTTCTTTTTTGCTTGTGTTTGAAGTTTGAGTTATCTCCCTTTCACCACTGATATAAGGAAGAGATGTAAAAGTTTAGTTTTTTAATGTTTTTTTCTACCTCACAGAGACAGTACCACAGCGATTTTGAAAAGACCAAGGATAAGTTCACATCCGTGGCTTTACCCTCGGCGGTGGCCCACTGTCTGCACACCACAAAGATTACCAGTTTGGTAGGCTGCAGTTGCCCCCCCCCCCCCCCCCCCCCAATTATCGTGTTGCCATGGTTAACACATCCATTATCATGTACTTGTAGTTACTGTTAAGATTACAGGGCTCGAAACTCGCCAACAAATATGGTGGCCCAAAAAATAATGATGAATGTTGGCAAATTATGGCAAGCGAACCCAAGAGCAAGAGGTTTTTTTTTTTAATGTGGAATAAATATATGCATTACAAATATTAATAGTGGCTTATATATGTTATAGCTCTAAAGAAGATCGGCCAAATAATATTATTTGTGTGAGTAATGCCATTATTTTGTAATATTTAAGTCGCCTCCAAACACGACATTGGTCGCATTTGGCGACCTGGCCACAGGCCGTTTCGAGCCCTGTGTTACCGGTAACTGTGCCTTTTGGACATTTATCAGTGCATAAAACCACCCTCTGGCACCGTTACCATGGTTACCCATCATTACCCTCATTGTTTTTGCTGCTATGGTTACGTATTACTGTTTATAGTTACATGTATCATTTTGCTGTTGCTCAACTGTTGTTAAGAATTCAGGCAATACGTATAAAAGAATCCTTTCTGGTAATAAAAAGTCATATCCCCAGTGGTAGGAATGGGTCTATTTATTTGAGAAGGGTGGGATGTAGCCCAGTGGTAAAGCGTTCGCTTGATGCGCGGTCGGTTTATTGTCCTAACCAAATTGTTAACAACTACGAAAAATTACTCTCCTACCTTTAATTGCCGTTAGATTTCCTCCAAAGTTTGTCCAGACACAAATCTTGAAAAAACCATTACAATGACACAGATTCTACATACCAGATGATAACCATGTCACCTATATCGACTTCGCTGAGAGCGCATAGGGAAAAAAGCATGTAATTTTGTATCAGCTGCCATTTTGACTTTTTATGGAATATTCTTCAAGAGGGGTGAAAGGATAGGACTTAATCTAACAACGTCATAACATGTTATGATATAAAAGCAAACATGATGACGTGATGAGGCTTTCACCCCTCTTGAAGAGTATTCCATAAACAAGCAACATGGCAGACGGCAGAAAACTGCATGTATTTTTCCCTATGCAATCTCAGCAAAGACAATATTGGTGACATCGTTGCAGTCTTGTGTGTGGAATCTGTATATTTGTAAAGTTTTTTTTGCGATTTGTGTCTGGACCAACTTTGGAGGAAATCTAATGGCAATTAAAGGTAGGAGAGTAATTTTTTGTAGTTATTAACAATTTGGTTCAGACAATAGGATCGATCCCCGTTGGTGGACCCATTAGGCTGTGGTATGTGCTATCCTGTCTGTGGGATGGTGCATATAAAATATCCCTTGTTCCTAATCGAAAAGAGTAGTCCATGAAGTGACGACAGCGGGTTTCCTTACTCAATATCTGTGTGGTCCTTAATCACATGTCTGACGCCATATAACCGTAAATATGTTGAGTGTGTCGTTAAATAAAACATTTCCTTCATTCATACTGTACGCAGTTGTGAGTTGTGGTGTATATATGTGCATGTGCATTTCACATATTTATGTGTACAGAAAATGCGTAAAACATATTGACCAAAAATATTTATTAATTTTTTCTTCGAGTGGCATTACATAATTATTTTGCTATTCTTGAGTTAATTGTGTAAAGGTTAAAGTTAATATGGGATTGATTAATTTGTAGTTATTTTTGTAAAAATATTGAAATATTGCATTTTCAACTCGGAGAATGCCCTTCTAATTATCAAAAAAAAAAAAGAAAGACGGAATAAAAGAATATATTTTGTTAAAGCATGGAGAATTATAATTGGATGCAAATTTTTTTTAGAACTTGGTAAATATCTGGATCTAAAAGCCCGCTTGTTTTAAATGTGTTAAAATTGTCTGTCTGCTGTAGAACGAGTACCACAGTGACTTTAACAAGATGAAGAACAAGTACACGTCGGTCGCCGTCCCCGCCGACATGGTACAGCACTTGCAGAACACCAAGAATGTCAGTCTGGTAGTAATTTATTCATTTGTCAAAGGTCAAAACTGGAACCGAGGATGTCCATGATTTAAAAAAATAAATTAAAAAAATCAAACATTTGTTAAAAATATATCAGTATATTAATTAAACTCTTGGGGCTATTGGGAGAGGATGGGTATAGTCTATTTAATATACAGCTAACTGAATACAGTGCTAGGCAGTGGCGGATCCAGAAAATCCATATAGGGGACAGCCCCAGTGACATGAGGTGGAATGCCAAGGGAACTTTGAGGGAGGTTTGGAGGGGGATCGTAATAAAATGTAAATTAATATATAATAAAATTATAACTATCACAAAATTTAGGGGGGGGGGGTACCTGGGCCCCTGGGGCCCCCCTAGATCCGCCTCTGCTATGTGGGGACCAACTGGATGGGACTGGTTTCGTCTGTCCTATATTCTGCCAACCTGTCCCATAAATAGTTTGCTGGATTTTTTTTTCACAATACCTCAAGATATTGAGTTGAAATTTGTTTTGCAGCTTTATCATGTAGTTAAGATCAAGTTTGACTTTCATGGTGATTTAATAAAAATGTTCACAAAGTTATGGCCCTTGAACTTTTAAAAATTATTATTATTTTTTTATATAGTGTTTCAAGATATTGAGCTGAAATTTTGTTTGTAATTCGAGTTTCACTTTAATGGCAATTTAATCTCTTTTTTCTCACAAAGTTATGTCCCTTGAACTTAGTAGATACAAAAAATATTGTTGATCCTGGCTGAGGATTGATATTGCTTTAGCAGTGCTCTCAGAATGCTTGTCAACCAAACATTCCTTTCCTTTTGGCAACCAAACATTCCTTTCCTTTTGGCAGCCAGTGTTAATGAATTGTGACCTTGTGGGAGATTTGTGTATCTATTAAGTAGTTGTTTTGACATACACAGAAACACATTACATAGCTTTCTCAGGTGGTATCGTTTACTCGGTTCTGGCTATGCGACTGGTAATATTACAGTGACATTTACAAACATGCACATTCATTTATTCCGATACGTGAATCTCGTGACAAAACAGAAATATTGATCAGAAACAGCTTGTCCGTTTGTTGGGGAGGGATTTAGCTCAGTCCGTTGAGTGTTCGCTTGAGGTGCTTGCATCGCAGGATCGAACGAACCACCTCGGTGGATCTATTCAAGTGATTGGGTTTTTCTCTCGTTCCAACCAGTGCCCCACAACTGGTCAAAGGCCATGGTATGTGCTTTCCTGTTCCAGTCTGTGGGAAAATGCATATAAAAGATCCCTTGCTGCATTAGGAAAAATGTAACGGGTTTCCTCTGATGACTACATGTCAGAATTACCAAATGCCTGACATCCAATAGCCGATGATTAATTAATCAGTGTGCTCTAGTGGTGTCATTAAACAGAACAAACTACAACTTTTAACAGTCACTTTTTAAAACAGGCTCAGAAGTGCCGTCGGTGGGCCATTTCACCAGCAGCAGGTTTTGGTTAAAATTTAAAGTTCGAGTTTTGCAATTACAGTCTTATGTCCCTCCCCATTCTCCCAGATCTAATTTTGTTTGGGGAGGGGGGTGGGAGTAGATGATTGAATGTGGAACATAGAAACAGTTGAAGGTCATAAACCAAACATATAAGGGGAGGGACGTAGCCCAGTGGTAAAGCGTCTGCTTGATACGCAGTCAATCTGGGATCGATCCCCGGCGGTGGGCCCATTGGGCTATTTCTCATTCCAGCCAGTGCACCACAACTGGTATATCAAAGGCCGTGATATGTGTTATCCTGTCTGTGGGATGATGCATATAAAAGACCCCTTGCTGCTAATCGAATAGAGTAGCCCATGAAGTGGCGACAGCGGGTTTCTACTCTCAATATTTGTGTGGTCCTTAACCATATGTCCAACACCATATAATCATAAATAAAAATGTGTTGAGTAAATCGTTAAATAAAAAAATAAATAATAAAAAATAAAAATAAACCAAACATAATTGCATGCAGTTTTTCTGCATGCAGACAGTGGCAAGTTCTTGATTAGGTTATAGTTATCTCTGTACAGTATTTGAGATGTGATGCGGTTGTTTGTCTGCTGTAGAACGAGTACCACAGTGACTTTAACAAGACGAAGAACAAGTTTTAAAAAATAGCTTGGTTTATTCAACTTTAAATATATTACCAGGTGTTTCAGTTATGACAAAACCATATTTAATTATATATGTATTTTAAAATTATCAGTTGCCCCTTGTAGGATAAGCCACTCAGTAAGTAATTTCGAAGCTTCAAGTATTTCATATATAGAGGATACTCCCCGAGTGTCTTATAATATCATAATTTATCAGCACAAATTGATAAAGTAAAGTTTGTTTGTTTTATTTAACGACGCCACTAGAGCACATTGATTTTTAATCTTATCATCGGCTATTGGACGTCAAACATATGGTCATTCTGACACTGTTTTTTTTTAGAGGAAACCCGCTGTCGCCACATAGGCTACTCTTCTTTACGACAGGCAGCAAGGGATCTTTTATTTGCGCTTCCCACAGGCAGGATAGCACAAACCATGGCCTTTGTTGAACCAGTTATGGATCACTGGTCGGTGCAAGTGGTTTACACCTACCCATTGAGCCTTGCGGAGCACTCACTCAGGGTTTGGAGTCGGTATCTGGATTAAAAATCCCATGCCTCGACTGGGATCCGAACCCAGTACCTACCAGCCTGTAGACCGATGGCCTGCCACGACGCCACCGAGGCCGGTAAATTGATAAAAGTATGAAATCCAAGGCTTGACCAATTTAGATTATAAGAAGTGATATCTCCTGCAGAGAATATCGCAGGAGATATAGCAAATTGTAGTGCCAGCAATATCTCTTGCAAAAGCCTTTAATGGATGATAAAATTATTCATCAGAAATGTTTACAGCAGATTATGATTTTTGACATTGTGACATCATATGTGTAAATACTTTACAAAATCGCTCATTTTGACCTCTAAGTTCATCCAGCCAGTGCACCACGACTGGTATATCAAAAGCCATGGTATGTGCCGTTCTGTCTATAGGATGGTACATGTAAAAGATCCCTCGCTGCTAATCGAAAAGAGTAGCCCATGAAGTGGTGACAGCATATTTCCTCTCTCAATATGTGTGGTCCGCAACCATATGTCTGATGCCATATAACCGTAAATAAAATGTGTTGAGTGCGTCGTTAAATAAAACATTTCCTTCCTTATAGTTAATTGTACAGTGTAGTTGAAATAAAAAAATAATAGCTTTTCCCCCTTCATCTTTATGAATAGCAGGATAAAAATAATAGCTTTTCCCCCTTCATCTTTATGAATTGTAGGATAAAAATAATAGCTTTTCCCCCTTCATCTTTATGAATAGCAGGATAAAAATAATAGCTTTTCCCCCCCTTCATCTTTATGAATAGCATCTTTATGAATAGCAGGATAAAAATAATAGCTTTTCCCCCTTCATCTTTATGAATAGCAGGATAAAAATAATAGCTTTTCCCCCTTCATCTTTATGAATAGCAGGATAAAAATAATAGCTTTTCCCCCTTCATCTTTATGAATAGCAGGATAAAAATAATAGCTTTTCCCCCTTCATCTTTATGAATAGCAGGATAAAAATAATAGCTTTTCCCCCTTCATCTTTATGAATAGCAGGATAAAAATAATAGCTTTTCCCCCTTCATCTTTATGAATAGCAGGATAAAAATAATAGCTTTTCCCCCTTCATCTTTATGAATAGCAGGATAAAAATAATAGCTTTTCCCCCTTCATCTTTATGAATAGCAGGATAAAAATAATAGCTTTTCCCCCTTCATCTTTATGAATAGCAGGATAAAAATAATAGCTTTTCCCCCTTCATCTTTATGAATAGCAGGATAAAAATAATAGCTTTTCCCCCTTCATCTTTATGAATAGCAGGATAAAAATAATAGCTTTTCCCCCTTCATCTTTATGAATAGCAGGATAAAAATAATAGCTTTTCCCCCTTCATCTTTATGAATAGCAGGATAAAAATAATAGCTTTTCCCCCTTCATCTTTATGAATAGCAGGATAAAAAATAATAGCTTTTCCCCCTTCATCTTTATGAATAGCAGGATAAAAATAATAGCTTTTCCCCCTTCATCTTTATGAATAGCAGGATAAAAATAATAGCTTTTCCCCCTTCATCTTTATGAATAGCAGGATAAAAATAATAGCTTTTCCCCCTTCATCTTTATGAATAGCAGGATAAAAATAATAGCTTTTCCCCCTTCATCTTTATGAATAGCAGGATAAAAATAATAGCTTTTCCCCCTTCATCTTTATGAATAGCAGGATAAAAATAATAGCTTTTCCCCCTTCATCTTTATGAATAGCAGGATAAAAATAATAGCTTTTCCCCCTTCATCTTTATGAATAGCAGGATAAAAATAATAGCTTTTCCCCCTTCATCTTTATGAATAGCAGGATAAAAATAATAGCTTTTCCCCCTTCATCTTTATGAATAGCAGGATAAAAATAATAGCTTTTCCCCCTTCATCTTTATGAATAGCAGGATAAAAATAATAGCTTTTCCCCCTTCATCTTTATGAATAGCAGGATAAAAATAATAGCTTTTCCCCCTTCATCTTTATGAATAGCAGGATAAAAATAATAGCTTTTCCCCCTTCATCTTTATGAATAGCAGGATAAAAATAATAGCTTTTCCCCCTTCATCTTTATGAATAGCAGGATAAAAATAATAGCTTTTCCCCCTTCATCTTTATGAATAGCAGGATAAAAATAATAGCTTTTCCCCCTTCATCTTTATGAATAGCAGGATAAAAATAATAGCTTTTCCCCCTTCATCTTTATGAATAGCAGGATAAAAATAATAGCTTTTCCCCCTTCATCTTTATGAATAGCAGGATAAAAATAGTAACAGTGTTTCTGCCAGAAAGAAATTTTTGGGTATGGCGCTATGGAATTGAATGCAACCACAGTCAACAGGGGGTATGGGGGGCATCCACCAGAAAGAAAATGGATTAAGTGAAGAGTTAGGATTAAGAAAATCATACAATAATGATAAGTCATTCATTTTCTCAAAAGGTTAACTTTAAAAAAAAAAAAAAATCTGCAAAAAGAAATGGGTATGGCTCCATATGCTCTGGCAGAAACCCTGAATAACTAGTTAAATTATAATAATAATGTAGGATGTCGACTTGTTCCTGTTCAGGCCAAATGGGAATTTCTCATTCTTTCCTTTGCAGAGTAAATCCAAGATCAATAACTACATGTAGTTATTCTCTATATATATACTAGGACAAGCGCAGTTTACAAAATACTGATAAACATTTCTTTAAAGCATGTATGACACACATAAACATGTAATTGCTGTTTGATACAGGACATATATGGTCTCTGTGTGTTGATTGTTATAGAACGAGTACCACAGATCGTTTGAAGAAAGCAAAGGGAAGTGTTTGTCTGTAGCCAGGTCTCTGGAGATGGAGCAACATTTACGTAACACGAAAAACGCTAGCCTGGTACTGAGACCAGTTCCCACTTGGTTTTTATTAGCTTGCCGAGTCTAACACAGTTCTCTCACTGTGAGAGTTTTAACTCTTTTACGTAACACTGAAATCGCTAGCCTGGTACTGAGACCAGTTTCCACTCGTTTTTTGTTTTTGTTTTTTTTAGCTTGCTCAGTCTAACCCTGTTCTCTCACTGCAAGAGTTAACTCTTCCTTTTGTGATGTTACCATGGCGATCAAATTTACTAATAATTAATTACCAGTGTTCTGTTAATGTCGACATGACTTTTTCAAGATGGGGATTACTATAATGTAGATCGTGAAAATCAATGCGATCATAATATTAATGCGAAAAAGTGGTAAAGTACTCGCCTGATGCGCAGTGGGCCCATTTCTTATTCCAGCCAGAGCCTCACGTCGTATATGTCAAAGACCATGGTATGTGCTATCCTGTACTATAATGTAGATCGTGAAAATCAATGCGATCATAATATTAATGCAAAAAAGTGGTAAAGCACTCGCTTGATGCACAGTGGGCCCATTTCTTATTCCAGCCAGAGCCTCACGTCGTATATATCAAAGGCCATGGTATGTGCTATCCTGGACCCATATTCACAAAACATCGTAAGTCTAGTTTTACACGTAAACGTAAATCTACGACTGAAGAGCTATTCAAGAAACAACGAAAAGTAAATATAAGAGTGCCTCCAGTTACAACTAACGCTGCACGTAAGTCGTGTTCATATAATAAATCAAGTACGATCGCTGTTATTTACTATTATTTACGGAAACTGGCAGCATTTCCAATAACTGAAGCAGTTTGCGATGGCGAACGCCCACAGATTTAACATATTTAACATAGTTTTCGACTCGGCCAATTTCTCCTGAGTTATCTTTTCCTTTTTAAGAAATATCCTCAAGTTCGTACCAAAACGTGGATCCTCACCAATACCAAAATGTCATGGTTCGCTTTTCGCGATGTTATTGCTAGCAGACGACAAACGAAATTGCGTTTTGCGCATTTGTTATTTACCCGGTAGCCATCGTTTCTAATGGTTTATTTTTTTATTTCTCCGGTGAGAGTGTTAAATCGTAGATTTATGTCCAACTAAGTTACATTTACATTTACGACCGTCTTTGAGAATAAGGTGCTTCTTGCACGTAAACGTAAATCTACGGCAGACGTAAGTGCTAGTCGTAGACGTAAATTTACACCTTTTTGTGAATATGGGTCCTGTACTATAATGTAGATCGTGAAAATTAATGCGATAAGTGGTAAAGCAGTGGGCCTATTTCTTATTCCAGCCAGAGCCTCACGTCGTATATATCAAAGGCCATGGTATGTGCTATCCTGTTGGTGGGATAGTGTGTATAAAAGATCTCTTGTTACTATTACTAATGGACAAATCTATCAGGTTTCTTCTCTAAATCTAAGACTGAAAACAGACAAACACTGACAAAGTCCACGTGGCCTGGCATTGAATCCAGGTTCTGTCATTGTAAAGTCTGTGGGTGGGAGCCAGTACCGGTATGTCATCCTAGCACCGTCCACGTGGCCTGGCATTGAATCCAGGCTCTGTCCTTGTAAACTGTGGGTGGGTGCCAGTACCGGGTTGTGACCCTAGCACCGTCCACGTGGCCTGGCATTGAATCCAGGCTCTGTCATTGTAAAGTCTGTGGGTGGGAGCCAGTACCGGTATGTCATCCTAGCACCGTCCACGTGGCCTGGCATTGAATCCAGGTTCTGTCATTGTAAACTGTGGGTGGGAGCCAGTACCGGGTTGTGACCCTAGCACCGTCCACGTGGCCTGGCATTGAATCCAGGCTCTGTCATTGTAAACTGTGGGTGGGAGCCAGTACCGGTATGTCATCCTAGCACCGTCCACGTGGCCTGGCATTGAATCCACGCTCTGTCATTGTAAAGTCTGTGGGTGGGAGCCAGTACCGGTATGTCATCCTAGCACCGTCCACGTGGCCTGGCATTGAATCCAGGTTCTGTCATTGTAAAGTCTGTGGGTGGGAGCCAGTACCGGGTTGTGACCCTAGCACCGTCCACGTGGCCTGGCATTGAATCCAGGCTCTGTCATTGTAAAGTCTGTAGGTGGGAGCCAGTACCGGTATGTCATCCTAGCACCGTCCACGTGGCCTGGCATTGAATCCAGGTTCTGTCATTGTAAAGTCTGTGGGTGGGAGCCAGTACCGGGTTGTGACCCTAGCACCGTCCACGTGGCCTGGCATTGAATCCAGGCTCTGTCATTGTAAAGTCTGTGGGTGGGAGCCAGTACCGGTATGTCATCCTAGCACCGTCCACGTGGCCTGGCATTGAATCCAGGTTCTGTCATTGTAAAGTCTGTGGGTGGGAGCCAGTACCGGGTTGTGACCCTAGCACCGTCCACGTGGCCTGGCATTGAATCCAGGCTCTGTCATTGTAAAGTCTGTGGGTGGGAGCCAGTACCGGTATGTCATCCTAGCACCGTCCACATGGCCTGGCATTGAATCCAGGCTCTGTCCTTGTAAACTGTGGGTGGGAGCCAGTACCGGTATGTCATCCTAGCACCGTCCACGTGGCCTGGCATTGAATCCAGGCTCTGTCATTGTAAAGTCTGTGGGTGGGAGCCAGTACCGGAATGTCATCCTAGCACCGTCCACGTGGCCTGGCATTGAATCCAGGCTCTGTCATTGTAAAGTCTGTGGGTGGGAGCCAGTACCGGGTTGTGACCCTAGCACCGTCCACGTGGCCTGGCATTGAATCCAGGCTCTGTCATTGTAAAGTCTGTGGGTGGGAGCCAGTACCGGAATGTCATCCTAGCACCGTCCACGTGGCCTGGCATTGAATCCAGGCTCTGTCATTGTAAAGTCTGTGGGTGGGAGCCAGTACCGGGTTGTGACCCTAGCACCGTCCACGTGGCCTGGCATTGAATCCAGGCTCTGTCATTGTAAAGTCTGTGGGTGGGAGCCAGTACCGGAACATCCTAGCACCGTCCACGTGGCCTGGCATTGAATCCAGGCTCTGTCCTTGTAAAGTCTGTGGGTGGGAGCCAGTACTAAGAATGTCATCCTAGCACCGTCCACGTGGCCTGGCATTGAATCCAGGCTCTGTCCTTGTAAAGTCTGTGGGTGGGAGCCAGTACCGGAATGTCATCCTAGCACCGTCCACGTGGCCTGGCATTGAATCCAGCCTCTGTCCTTCTAAACTGTGGGTGGGTGCCAGTACCGAGTTGTGACCCTAGCACCCTCCACGTGGCCTGGCATTGAATCCAGGTTCTGTCATTGTAAAGTCTGTGGGTGGGAGCCAGTACCGGTATGTCATCCTAGCACCGTCCACGTGGCCTGGCATTGAATCCAGCCTCTGTCCTTCTAAACTGTGGGTGGGCGCCAGTACCGGGTTGTGACCCTAGCACCCTCCACGTAGCCTGGCATTGAATCCAGGCTCTGTTATTGTAAAGTCTGTGGGTGGGAGCCAGTACTTGAATGTGACCCTAGCACCGTCCACGCGGCCTGGCATTGAATCCAGGCCATGTCCTTGTAAAATCTGTGGGTGGGAGCCAGTACTTAAATGTGAACCAGTCTTGATATCTGATGGTTTAACCACCACAGCACCAAGCAGGCTCGTGTGTAGGAAATTACGCAGTGGTGTGTGTGGTGGGTGGATTTAGACTGGAGAGTAGAATGTTTAGATGGGTCGAGTCATGCTCTGCTGAAGGAAGCAGGGGGTCTGGGGTTGACCCCCAACCCCCTCCCTCTGTACATGTGTGTGCCTGACAAGGGTGGTCACCTGTAGATTAATGGTCGAAGCTCTCTTTTATATCATAGATTTGTAATATTTCCATCTACAATATGAATATGTGGGGGGAGGAGGGGGGATGGGAAGATGAAATATTGTATTTTAAAAATTATGACGAGAGATGGATGATTGCCAAGGACTCACTCTTTTAAGTTTATTTGCTTGGGCAATGTCCTTACTGATTTTGCAAATGTTATTTCCGCATGCAGTTTTTTACTTCTTAGTCCATAATCACTTGGTGAATTTTACTGAGTCAGTTACGGAATATTATTATCACCAGGCCAGGTAGTAAATATTATTATCACCAGGCCAGGTAGTAAATATTATATTACCATAGAATCAATTATTAATATTATTACTTTAGGATCAAGTAGTGAATCTTGTTACCGTAGGATCAAGTAATTATTGTTGGTTACCTACAGGTCCAAGTGGAGGAGACTATAGGTTTCGTCTCTGTCCTTTTGTCCATTTGTCTGTCCGTCTTACTTTCCGTCTATCTTTCTGTCTATCTGTCCATCTATCCCACTTAGCTTTCCTAACGTGTTTTCCCCAATGCCTCAAGATAATGAGGGGCGGGATTTAGCTCAGTCAGTTAGTGCTCGCCTGAGGTGCTTGCGTCGCAGGATCGAACCACCTCAGTGGATCCATTCAACTGATCTTTTTTTTTTTTTTAAATTCCAACCAGTGCACCACAACTGAACAAAGCTATACTGTCGCAGTTTGATATTCATGGTGATTGGCTATTGAATGTAGAAGATATGAAAAAAAATTCCCCAAACGTTCCAGGCTCTTTTTTTTTCTCAGAAAGCCTCAAGATATTGAGCTGAAATTTTGTGTACACATATACATGTAGCTTTACTATGTACTGTTACAGATCAAGTTTGACTTTCATGACGATTGGGGTGACACGTAGCCCAGTGGTAAAGCGTTCACTTGATGCGCAGTTAGTCTGGGATCGATCCCTGTGGGTGGGCCCATTGGGCTGTTTCTCGTTCCAGCCTATGTTCCACAACTGGTTGTAACAAAGGCAGTGGTATTTACTATCATGTCTGTGGGATAGTGCATATAAAAGATCCCTTGCTGCTAATCGAAAAGAGTAGCCCATGAAGTGGTGACAGTGGGTTCCTCTCAATATCTGTGTGGTCCTTAACCATATGTCCGATGCCATATAACTGTAAACGAAATGTGTTCAGTGCATCATTAAATAAAACATTTCCTTCCTTCCTTCTTGTCTTCAGCTTTACTGATAAAACGGGCACACTGTACAAGTGTTATAAAACGGGCACACTGTACAAGTGTTATAAAAAGGGCACACTGTACAAGTGTGATAAAACGGGCACACTGTACAAGTGTTGTACAAGTGTTATAAAATGGGCACACTGTACAAGTGTTATAAAACGGGCACACTGTACAAGTGTTGTACAAGTGTTATAAAATGGGCACACTGTACAAGTGTTGTACAAGTGTGATAAAATGGGCACACTGTACAAGTGGTGTACAAGTGTTATAAAACGGGCACACTGTACAAGTGTTATAAAACGGGCACACTGTACAAGTGTTGTACAAGTGTTATAAAATGGGCACACTGTACAAGTGTTGTACAAGTGTGATAAAACGGGCACACTATACAAGTGTTATAAAACGGGCACACTGTACAAGTGTTATAAAACGGGCACACTGTACAAGTGTGATAAAACGGGCACACTGTACAAGTGTGATAAAACGGGCACACTGTACAAGTGTTATAAAACGGGCACACTGTACAAGTCTGATAAAACGGGCACACTGTACAAGTGTGATAAAACGGGCACACTGTACAAGTGTTATAAAACGGGCACACT
The DNA here is from genome assembly GCF_016097555.1 of Gigantopelta aegis. Classification (NCBI taxonomy): domain Eukaryota; kingdom Metazoa; phylum Mollusca; class Gastropoda; order Neomphalida; family Peltospiridae; genus Gigantopelta; species Gigantopelta aegis. The sequence continues at coordinate 31,131,409 of NC_054709.1, read as the reverse complement.
GTACAAGTGTTATAAAACGGACACTTAATTTGTAGAATGCCTACTCACTTTATAGCAATTTGCATCCATCTGCAAATTTGAGAAGCAGAAGCAAAAAAATAATCGCTTTTCACTCCACAAAATAAATTGTGAGTCTTGGTGGAAAAAAAATTGGGCTACATTTTGTATAAGAGGGAAGAAATATTGTTAGATACTGGTGTAATAAAATATTTCCCTGTGATGTTTTTAGGATTTTTTTTTTTTTTTTTCTTAAATTGTTCGATTGCTTGTTGTTTCTATTGAAGACTATTTTCTCCCAATGACCGACTCCTCAATCCTTGTTGAATGGTTTTACAAACTGTTTTCACAACACATGTTTTTATTTGTGTGATGCGGCTGATTAAACCGTGTTCGGTGTGTGTTATGCAAACATTCCTCTTTTTTTAATCTTGTTCAGTATTTGATCTTATTTGCATCTGTCCATTTATTCATCACTCAAGTTATTCTTTCTCTCTGCCTGCCTTGTCTGTCTCTTTTTTTTTTCTTCAATATTTTTGATGTGCAAACTGTTTTGGAATGTCAACTTTGAAGCATTGAAATATAAAATAAAAAAAGTATTTGATTGGTTGGCTGTTCATGCTAGATACGAGTTGAAGTATTTGTGAGGTATTAAAAAAAATAAAGAAGAAAAACCTTAAAAACCCCCAACAAGAGCCAATAAGCCTATATTAATGTCTCTCCCTACATTTTACAAATACATATCATTTATTGTATACAGCCAAGATGGCAAATTGATAATTATAGATTGCTAGTCGGGGAAAAAAATTTAAGAAAAGTTAGAGAGGGAGGGAGGGAGGGAGAAAGAGAGAGAGAGAGAGAGAGCGGGAGAGAGGGAGGGAGGGAGACAGACAGACAGAAAAGGAATTGGGGGAGGGAGAGAGAAAGGAGAGAGAGAGAGGGATTAGGGTGAGAGAAAGGGATTAGGGGAAGAGAGAGTTAGACAGACACAGAGAGAGAAGAAGAGGTAGAGAGAGGTTGAGAGGGATAGAAAGAGAGGTATTGAGATGGAGAGAGAGAGAGTGAGAGAGAGAAAGATATAGAGTAAGGGAGATATATTGAGGGAGAGACACAAACATACACTCTCTCTCTCTCTCTCTCTCTCCCTCTCTCCCTCCCTCCCTCCCTCCCTCTCTCTCTCTCCCTCCCTCAGTCTCTCTCTCTCTCTCTCTCTCTCTCTCTCTCTCTCTCTCTCTCTCTCTCTCTCTCTCTCTCTCTCTCTCTCTCTCTCTCTCTCTCTCTCTCTCTCTCTCTCCCTCCCTTCCTCCCTCCCATCCGTCCCTCCCTCCCTCTCCCTATGGTAAGAGAACAGGAAAGTAGATGTAATTAAAATCAGTAACAACTTGTATGGATTTCTAGTTGTATTTATTGTTTTGCTGTGTGCAGCATGTATAGCAGTATTTGTATGCTCTCTAAATTACAAGTTGAGAAAGTAAACCTGTTTAATGAATGAATAATGAAATCAAGAGTGCATATTCAGCATTCTGGGAAGTTTGCATTGCATATTGTTTTTTAAAATTATATACAACATCAATTGTATTGTTCTAAACTATTATTACTAGTTTGTATAATTGTAGCTTTGTATTAAATGCAGATAGCATACATTTTTTGTAAAAGCTGCGATAATTGGATGATGATACGGCTGATATATATACATACATACATGCATACATACATAGGCTACATACATAGGCTACATACATAAATACATACATACATAAATACATACATACATATACGTACATACATCCATCCATTCATACATATGTGAATATTAAATGTGATATCAGTACATACAGTGAGAAATATTTTACAGTGCAGTTTACTGGTGAATGTACATGTAGCTTGCATTCTGTTTCCGTGGAAACCATCTTGAACGCCCATTTTTGATTGACAGGTGGACTACCACCGTGATTTTGAGCAGTCTAAGAGCCAATACACACAAATTGCTGAACCCCTCGAACTGAAGCGTCACCATGACAACCAGAAGATCATCAGCAATGTACGCAACAAGTACAGTAGCTGTGAATGCTGCCCAGATTTTTGCCAGTTTTTTCCTCTTCTTCCCCCCCCCCCCCCACTTACCCTCCTGCAAAGTTCAGATTGCAAGTGCTTTGTTTAAAAGATCATTTAGTAGTTATTTGTATACACATACATGATTGTATGTCCATTGTTTTAAACTGAACATCTCTGCAAATACGTTACGTCAATACAGGCCTGTAGCATGATGGACATTATTGGGGGGGGGGGGGGGGGGAGCAATTGAATGAGTGCCAAAGGCGTGAGTTATTTGGGGAGTCTGGGGCATGCCCCCCCCCCCCCCCTAAAAACAAAACGGCTAAAATTATTGGGGGGCCGAGGCTCCCCCCCCCCCCCTCCCCGCTACAGGCCTGCAATATCATTCTTATAATTAAATTTGATTCATACTTACTAATAATAACAGTAAAAAGTGTCTTGTTCTTAAACACTAACGTTGAATAAGACAATGTACCAATATAAAGTGACGTCATCAGACAACGTTACTATTAAGTTCATTGAGAAATGATGAAACTCGCATTGTAACTGCTGGACCAAATGAATGAATGAGTGAATGAATGTTTGACGACACCCCAGCATAAAAATACCGTACACATTGGCTATTGGGTGTCAGAAAGGTTCGATGGGATGACGTTAAATTGTAATGATTGTAACAGAAATTTAATTATTCGTTAACGAAACCAGACCTTTGATTTACAGGATGTAACGGAGCATTTTACTTTTTGACTTTTGATAGTTTGAATAATAACGTGCTCTGTTTTTTGTTTCAGAACGCTTGCATTGTGGTGTGTTCATAAATGCATGAAGCCATTGTTTAAAATCATGTTTTGTTTCAGGCCAACATTGATTTTTATTGTTTTTTCAGCTATCATTCATTTAAAGATTGTTTGATATTTCTTTTAAGTTCATCAGTGTGTAAACAAACACAAAAAAAAAAAAAAAAAAAAAAAAAAAGCATATGCAAAGCTGTGTGAATGGGTGAAACTGTTCACACAAACATTTATTGTGCTTTATTTTTGTTCATTCCCAGATGAACTGGTCTTAAGGGTCTCTATTTTAAATAGGTAGTACTATAAGACTCCATCATAATATTATATTATGCTGTTCTGTGTGATAGAACAGGGCTCGAACTTAACGGCGGCACCGGCCGTCGTTGAGATATAAATTACCATAGGTAGAGAGCATCACCGATGGCACTTTTGTGCTGTCGGTAAAGCTCCTCAACAATGGCGAAATGTATACACCTGGTGTACATTATCTGCCAATATTTAACATTTGCACATTTAAAAGATGTCTACATATAACAAGATAGCCTTTCAATCAGGTTTATTTTCTGCAAATGTCACTTTAAAAAAAAATTGCCATAGGCAGGCTAAAAATTGCCGTAGGTGGACTGTTTGCCCCTTTACAATCCTTTAAAAAATTGCCGTCGGTGGACTGTTTGACCCTTTACAATTCTTGAAAAAATTGCCGTCGGTGGACTGTTTGACCCTTTACAATTCTTTTAAAAATTGCCGTCGGTGGACTGTTTGACCCTTTACAATTCTTTTAAAAATTGCTGTGGGAGACAAATTCTTAATTTCGAGCCCTATAGAAAAAATATTAACTTTTTCTATCCCACATGATCGCATATGATGGAGTTTTTTTCCTCTCTTCCATTCATTAAATAAACTATTATTTTACACGAACAGACAAAGATGGCTGAAAAAGTTAACTTGTTATTTGACCATTTATTTAATCATAAATAAAATACATTATCGTATTTGCCATGTTTTGTTTCATGTGTTAAACATAATTTAACATTACAAATTAACAAGATAGCTTTTATAATGAAGGTTTTGATAACAAAAGATCGATTTAAAATTGTTGTCTGATAACCTCACATCACATCTTGCATTAATATGATGTCATATTACAAACGACATCATATTAAGCACAAGCACGTGATAACTCATGTGGAATATAGAGAATAATACATGAGTGGCCATTAGATACCATTTATCTCACAACGAATTGTTTTAAAATGTATCTCAATGAGCAAAAGCGAGTTTGATACATTTTTAAACAACAAGTTGTAAGATAAATGGTATCTAATAACTGACACAAATGTATTCTATTTCTTACATATTCTCAAAAATCAGATTTAAAGCAAATTTTAACATCTATTTCGACTAAAAGTTGTTTACCGATTTTGCATTTTTAGCTAACTTTCTGTCTGTCTGTCCCATATATCATGAAAACAATAGTTTTCTCGATAATGAGCTGAACTTTGTGTGTATCATATAGCTACAGATCACTTTTGACTTTCATGGGAGTTTTGCCCATTTGTGACAGAGTTATAGCCCTTTGATTTAAAGAAAATTTGTTGGGCCTTAGAATTCTGGTGGAAAAAAAACAAAGAAGTGAATGCTGCCTGTTTAAATAGATTTTGTTTTGTTTTTCCAGTGTTTGACAGGTTTCATAGCTCCAGACAGTTTATACCTCTGTGTCACCTGACATCCAGCCTGTTATGTTTGAATGTTGTTTCTGTTGTTGTTGTTTTTTTTACCACCCCATTTCAACTGCATATTTTTACCAGAATGAAAAGCATTTTCTGCTGACGGGAAATGTTGTGTTCTTTCTTTATATCTATTTTTGCATGTATTTGTTTGTGTATCCATTTTTCTGGTGTATTGCATTTAGTCTGTCTTTGTCTGTCTGTCTGTCTCTCTGTGTTTCTGTCTGTCTCTGTCTCTGTCTGTGTGTGTCTCTCTTTCTCTTTGTGTCTGTGTGTCTCTCTCTCTCCCTCTCCCTCTCCCACTCCCTCTCCCTCTCTCTCCCTCTCTCTCCCTCTCCCTTCTCTCTCTCACATACACACAGTATCTGGTTATATCTTTTAAAAAAAAGAAATTTGGATAAATTTGAAATGATCGAGACCCCCCCCCCCCCCCCCCCAAAAAAAAAACAACCCCACAAAACCAAATCCACAACAGCACCACTGATTTGGTCTGATTTTTTTCTTTTTTCTTTGGTCATATTTTCTGACATCGTGTTTTTTTTTCTTTCTTGTTTCCGTCTGTCCAGGTGTCTTACCATGCCGACTTTGAGAAGCAGAAGGGGAAGAAGACGTCAGTGGTGTCCGACCCGGAGACGGAGCGGATCCGATACAACACCCAGATCCAGAGCGCCATCGCCTACCAGGGTGTCCGGCAACGCAAGGACGAGATGGAACAGAAGAGGCCCGCCGAAAACTTGGAAGGTGATCAACTTAGCAGATTGCGTCTTTTCCCCCATTAAATCATGGCTGTCTGGCTCCCTGTAGTCCGTCCCACAGTTAACACATTTTTTTTTTTTCATATTGGTGATGGTGCATATGAAGAGTTTAGGCGCAAAACGCGATATATCAATTTTTTTCATTTTTAGTGAAAGTGATTTTTTTTAATTGGCATATATCGCGTTTTGATAAAAAAACAAACACCCAGGATTTACCTAATACAATTTCATACGGATCAATCGCGTTTTGCGGCAAATCAGCGGGCCTACGATTAGCCCTTACTGACATACAGTAATGTTCTTTAACTATAAACAAGAAAGAAAATGGTTTATATCGCGTTTTGCGCCTGAACTCTTGATATAAAATATCCCTTTCTACTAATAGATGTCAAACCCAATAGCCGATGTGTATTTTTGTGCTGGGGTGTCGTTAAACATCTATTCATGGCTACTAATGGAAAAGAAATACAGCAGGTTTCCTTGATTCTGTGTCAAAATCACCAAATGTTTGACATCCAATAGCCGGTGATTATGAAATCAATGTGCTCTAGTGGTGTCATTAAATGAAACAAACTTTTAATTTTTTTTTTTTGTACTGTGGAATTTACTACAAGTTATTTATGTCAGAGTCGATTGTTTTGTAACTTGAACACAAAAATAATTTGTTCTTTTTCATTATTTCCAAAACACTTACTTTTCTTCTTATGTCAAACTAAACTGAAATTATTAACAAAAAACACCCCACATTTTGTAGAAGGATGGGACGGACTACAGTGTGATAGCTTTCTCCCTTGGGTGACAGCTTTTTCTGTTGGGTGATAGTTTTCTCACTTGGGTGATAGTAACTGTTGTCTCTTAGTGATAGTTATCTCCCTTGTTTGAGAATTATCTCCCTTGTGTGATAGTTATCTCCCTTGCGTGATAATTATCTCCCTTGTGTGATAGTTATCTCCCATGAATGATGTTTGTCTCCCTTGATTGACAATCTCCCTTTTGTCATCCATTTGCCAGAGTGAGCTCCCTTTAGTTATAATTGATTGTACTAGGTTCCCTTACACTAGGGCCTCTACAAGTCGAAAATATTCGGACTAGTACTCAAGGGTAAAACTCGACGCGGACCCGAGTAGGCGACACTGACACTAGAATCTAAGATGATAGTGAGACTAAGTAATTTAGGTAAAATAGCATTATACATCTTAATTCCAGCACTGAACGTAAGAGATGCCAAATCATTCCACACATTCAACTTTTGTTTTCCACCCATGTCTCCTAGCCCTACAATGTAACCGGCGGCAACCATATGGCAGCGTGACGTAAACAATATTATTAAAATGAGAGTGCTCTTCCTTAAACGGGTACTCGAGTCCTGCTAGACTCTGCCTGTACTTGAGTACTCGTGGAGAATGCATACATGAGGAATGCATACATGTTTAATTATGTAGTCGTACAGTACGAGTCAGAACAGCATAAAAATGACTGTGCATCGTCTACGTTGATAAGGGCAGGAAATAGCCTAAGGTAAAACGCTCACCTGGTGCATGGTATGGGATCGATCCATGTCAGTGGGCCCATTGGGCTACTTTTCATTCCAGTCAGTACACCATGACTGGTATATCAAAGGCCGTGGTATGTGCTATCCTGTCTGTGGGATAGTGCATATAAAAGATCCCTTGCTATTAATGGAATAATATAGTAGGTTTCCTCTCTAAGACTATGTCAAAATTACCAAATGTTTGACATCTAATAGCTGATGATTAATAATTCAATGCTCTAGTGGTGTCGTTAAACAAAACTAGTAAATCAATGTGCTCTAGTCGTTAAAGAAAACAAACTTCTTCTGTTTTCTAAGGGATTATCTCAGTGCTCACAATGAACGACCGGAATGTATTATTTAATGACGCACTCAACACATTTTATTTACGGTTATGTGGCGTCGGACATATGGTTCAGGACCACACAGATATTGAGGGAGGAAACCAACTGTCGCCACTAAATGGACTACTCTTTTCGGTTAGCAGCAAGGGATCTTTTATATGCACCATCCCATAGACAGAACAGCACATACCACAGCCTTTGATGTACCGGTCGTGGTGCTCTGGCTGGAGCGAGAAATAGTCCAATGGGCCCACTGACAGGAATTGATCTCAGGCCAACCGCGCATCAAGCGAATGCTTTACCACTGGACTACGTGTTGTCCCTGTTCACAGTGAGTGCACACGTTTTAGTGTCAGCCTAATATGAAGTGGTGGGGGTAGAGGGCAGTGTATCAAAGTGGTGGGGGGTGGGGGTGTTTTGAGGCAAATCTGCCCCTTTCCAGTGTATGGCTCTGTATTTTAGTATCAACAAACTGAAATGCATTTTCAGCAGCTTGTTTGCCTAAGATTATTGTTTTGCCTCGTGGTTTCATTTCCGCTACATGATTACGTTCATGTATTTACTATTTGTGTTTCGGCCAACCTTAAAGAAATAAATTATTTAACGTAAGTGTGTATTATGATAACAATGTGTAAAGTTTTGAGTCCATTGTTTTGGTTATTGACTCATATGCATGTAATTGATGTTATTCTGTATGTTTTTCCCCCAGTGTTTCCTTCCTTCCTTTTTTAAAATTAATTAATAAAAAAAAATAATAATAAAAAAATATATATATATTGTTTTTACTTCCTGAATTATAATACAGTAATATACAATGTACATGCGCTGTATGAACTGACCATGTTATAACATGTTGTGTCATGGTTCCACAGTTTCTAGTACATGTATGTTGGTAATACAGTGGGACCCCTCTAAACCAGACACCCACAGAACCACATAAAAAGTTTGGTTTAGAGAGGTTCTGTTCTGTCCTGATATTTAAAAAAAGAAGCACAAAAATTTTTTGGTTTTGAGGGAATTCCGGTTTACAGAGGGTCCAGTTAAAAGAGGTTTCACTGGGGTTTTTTTAAGGTTGGCTGAAATACCATTTATCACTGCCATGTATTTGCTTTCATTGACACCTGTGTACAGGTGTTTGTCTCGCAATCCCGCAATCATTACATTTCATTTTCATGACAAGATATGATGTCAGGGCTCGAAATGACGACCTGATAAAAGCAGTCCATTGTTTTTACCCTGCAGCTGACAGAAATTCACCTGCTAAAATAAAAATAAAAATTGTAGGTAATTTTTCAAAAGAAAGATGTATGTACGATTATCTCACCTGCCAGTTAGTTCATGATTCTGTTATATTTGTTTTTATTTTATTTTTCTAAAATACATCTCACACACTATCCCAAACCCTCTCTTCACCCTGTGTAAATTTAGATTGATTATGGGTAATAAATAGGATATTACACACGCTACCATTTCGTATCATGTTTATGTCTCAAGTGAAATAATTTTCATTGTCACTTGTTTGTGACTATTGAAAATTATTTCACTCGGGACATAAAGCATGACAAAAGTCTGGCACAAACACTTTATTACCCATATGTTTAAAAATATCTTGGTACATATCAACTTGGTGTTCTAGTGGGACGTGACAATTCGACGTTACACGATGATGTCATTGATTGATGGATGCACTACAACGTTATACAAACGAGTGGAGTGATATAAATTAAGATCGATTATGGGTAATATATAGGATATTAAACTTGCTCCCATTTCATATTAAATTTATGTCCCTTGTGAACTAATTTTCATTGTCACTAGCTATAGCTCGTGAAAATTTTAAATTATTTTACTCGGGATGTAAACATGATACGAAACGGAAGTTTGTTTAACATCCTCTAATTATTTCTTTTGATGGATTACATGCAGGATAAATAAAATAATTAATTATTCTGCCTTAAAGTCATACTGTCACAGATTTAAGAACCTTATTTCTCTATAAATGGATAATATATATAAAATTTACATTAATTGTTGGAAACCGAATCTAGCTATCACATCACCTTAACTGAACCATGAAGAAGTGAAATCCATATCAACCCTCTCTGCAATTTTAGTTTTTGAATTATGGACCATTGCCATAATTCAATTATTTTTTACAAAATATCATTAATAAATGGAGTATGGTGGTTATGAAGATGGTGAATTGAGTACATTTAGGGACAAATCAACTTATTTTTGTTTTGTTTTGTTAGACCATTAAATAGGTCAGTGGTCTGTGACAATATGCCTTTAAAATACTGGTTTCATTGAACTGCATGAAAGCCCTCACAGTATAATAATGCAGGTAGTTTAACCAGTCATTATCTTTAAAGCAACCCCTACAGTTGCCCAAAGCAGTTGGCAATGTTATTGAGTTTTTTATTTAAAACCTACTGTAATACTGAACTACCAGTTGTAATGTTTGCCCAATTAATTCACTATTATCATATAACCATTCCCCACAGCTAATATACCTTACAATTTTGGTAATTGTAAATTCTTATTAGAGTTCCCCTACTTTTTTCGAAGAGTATATATTGTTATTTGTGAGACACGAACGTGGCAAAGAAAAAGCTTCTATCTTATTTTTAATTGGCCCATTTTACAAAGCCTGCTTTAGACTTATACATATGTAATTACATACCAATACTATGTTTAAACACCTGCGTAAGGAGAGTAAGTTTTAGCTCCCCTTAGCATGTGAATTTATATGGTACCACCAAATGTTTGACATCCAATAGCCGATGATTAACTAATCAATGTGCTCTAATGGTGTTGTTAAACAAAACAAACAAACATATTTGGTACCAATATGGTAATGTCTTAAATGTTATTTCCTCCTCTTCCCCTCCCCCCCCCCCCCCCCCCCCCCCCCCCGGCCAATAATTTAAGTTAGGGAAGAATTAACCACACTGCCCTCTGTCTCTCGGACATGCAAACAGAATGGTGGTTCGATCACTTGAAAGTTTGTGTCGGTGCAACTAGCATTTGTGTGTGTGTGTGTGTGTGTGTGTGTGTGTGTGTGTGTGTGTGTTTATTTATTTTTAAATGTTTGAAGTCTTACACTGATACAGTACATAGCATGACTGTATAAAATGAACTAAAGACCAAACCACATTGTTAACAACTATGACAAATTATTCTTCTACCTTTAATTAATTACCAGTAAAGTTTACTCACATTTTGTCCAAACAAAAATGTTGAAAAAAGCCTATTACAAATGATATAATTCCACATACTAAATGATAAACATGTCACCTATCTGGAAGTTGCTAAGATCTAGGACAAAAAGCATGCAATTTCTCGCCGCCTGCCATTTTACTTTTGTTTTAATGGAATACTCTTCAAGAGGGGTGGAAGCCTTCAAAGTATGTGACTTAATGACTACTGCATTTAAACCACAATGCATGTTATGACGTCACATCCTTTCACCCCTCTTGGAGAGTATTTCATAAAAAGGCAAAATGGCAGCCGCCACGAAATTACATGCTTTATGTCGTAGGTGATCTCATCGAAGTCTGTATGGGTGACATGGTTATCATCTAGTATGTGGAATCAATCTGTGTCATTGTAATGGGTTGTTTTCAAGATTTGTGTCTGGACAAAATGTGCAGAAAGTCTTTAATGGTAATTAAAGGTAGGAGAATAATTTTATCATAGTTGTTAACAATTTGGTTTGGACTTTAAAAACCTATAGTGGTCTATGCCAGGCTCGACTTTATTGTCGACTATGTACTGTATGATTAGGTCAGGCATCCATTTTTGTGTGTGAGCCATGATCTGTATCCATCGTTCTCCATATATATATATATATATATATATATATACATACAGTGAAACCCCTCTAAACCGGACACCCTTGGGACCAAGACAAATGTCCAGTTTTAACAAAGATCCAGTTTAGAGAGGTTAAGTTCTGTCCTGGTTTTTAAAAAGGGACTCTGTGAAACGTCCTACCGGCCTCGGTGGCGTTGTGGCAGGCCATCGGTCTACAGGCTGGTAGGTACTGGGTTCGGATCCCAGTCGAGGCATGGGATTTTTAATCCAGATACCGACTCCAAACCCTGAGTGAGTGCTCCGCAAGGCTCAATGGGTAGGTGTAAACCACTTGCACAGACCAGTGATCCATAACTGGTTCAACAAAGGCCATGGTTTGTGCTATCCTGCCTGTGGGAAGTGCAAATAAAAGATCCCTTGCTGCCAATCGGAAGAGTAGCCCATGTAATGGCGACAGCGGGTTTCCTCTCAAAATCTGTGTTGTCCTTAACCATATGTCTGACACCATATAACCGTAAATAAAATGTGTTGAGTGCGTCGTTAAATAAAACATTTCTTTCTTTCTTTCTGTGAAACGTCCGGTTTTGAGGGAATTCTGGTTTACAGAGGGTCTGGTTTTGAGGGAATTCTGGTTTACAGAGGGTCCGGTTTTGAGGGAATTCTGGTTTACAGAGGGTCCGGTTTTGAGGGAATTCTGGTTTACAGAGGGTCTGGTCTTGAGAGGTTTCACTGTATTTTAAATAAATACTATACCCCCTAGGCTAAACTTTGATCAGCTGTGGGTTTAACACACACACACACCAAAAAAAAACTCCAAAAAAAAACAACCCAACAAAACAAAAAAAAACCCAAAAACCCATACAAGTATGTGTACAACATAGTGATACGAATGAAAAAGAAAGTATCAAGTGTATCTGCCATGGGATTTTAGAGTAGTAATAATGGGAACTGTAAACTTGATGAATGAGTCATTACTCGTAGGTTGCCAGTTCTTTTCTTTTTTGTGTGTGGTAACCTGTACATAAATGTAGCTTACCAGATACCATGCTAATTTCGATGCCTGCGGATCAGGGCTCAAAACTCGCGGAAAAAAATGGTGGCCCCAAAAATAATAATGGATGTTGGCAAATTATGGTAAGAGAACCATTACGAGCATGATTTTAATGTGGAAACAGATATTAATAGTGGATCATGTTTTATAGCTCTAAAGAAGATCGCCCACATAATATTATTTGGGCGACTAATGCCATGATTTTTTAAATATTTAAGTTGCCCAAATGGGACATTGGTCACATTTGTCTACCTGGCCATATGCCATTTCGAGCCTTGTGCTGATGGAGACATGTTGCTTTGCTGTAACAAACAGAAGTCGCCGCAGGGCTCGAAATAGGTATAATATGATAATGACCTGCTGCTGTTTTTTTTTTCTTTAAAATAGAAGGCCAAAAGAAATATGGCATGCTAAGAAAAAAAAATATGGCCTGCTGAAAATAAGACAGCATGGAGACGAGGAAGGGTTTTGGATAGTGTGTGAAAAAGATGGACCTGTGAGATGTATTTCAGAGCATTATAGAATTAAGATATAAGAGAATCACAAGGTAAATAACAGGTGAGATGACCGCTTCTATTGACAGAATATGATGATGGATAAAGCAGTCATATCTGTATAGTAGCAGGATATGACTTTTGACGTCATTCATATGATGTCACACACATAGCTACATTACAAAATCACTTATTTGACCTCTAGGTCATCGTACAATGTGGCTGAAATAACAGAAATAATACCTTTTCCCCTTAGTTTTTATGGTCTGCGGGATAAAGATAATAACTAGTTAATGACATTGGATATCGGCTTTATCCTGTTCAGGCCGAATGAGAAATTCCACTTGGTAAATCCTCACAGAATTTCCCATTCTTACCTTCACAGGATAAAGCTGATATCAGACGTCATTAACTAGTTATTCTCTATGTCTCTATCACCTGCGGTTTGTTGGTGATTTTAACAGGTGAATTTCTGTTTCACGTTCTGGGTCTTAAAAATGGACTGCATTTCGCTTTTCGCAGGCCGCTATTTTGAGCCCTGCATGCACTGTAAATAGTTTTCACTGATATACATGGATGTTCACTTCATCCATACACGGACACAGGACACACGGATGGAGGCAGAGACGGACACAGATCACATGTAAACTGATGCCCACCCTTACATCACTTCATATTGTTAATTTGCTGCTTGAGGTTTTTTTCAAGGGCTGTAACTCTTTTATGTACCTTACTGACACATTCTTGTAGCAGTGCTCTCCCTTTATTATGTGCATAGAACAAGCGAAAGAGTTTTTAAACCTGAGTATAGATACATTGTAAACAGCAGTTCTCTTTCTATCATCTATCAAAAATTATAAAAATATATCCAATAATTTACAAGATTTTAGGGTATGCAATTTTACCCACTGTAGATAAAGGTTTTTTTATGTTTAACGACACCAATAGAGCACAATGATTTATCAATCATCGGCTATTGGATGGCAAACATTAGTAGCAAGGCGTGGCTAGACTAGATAGTAGGTACTATTAAGGGGAGAGCACTGTGGTTAATTTTGTTTTTTTGTTTGTTTTTCGCTTGTAGTGTGTGTTTTTGCATTATGTGTTTTGATTTCTGTTTTGTGTTTTCCGCATGTGATTGCCGTGTAGCTGGCCGGGCGCACCATCACCACGCTGCGGTTAGGACGAGTGGGTATGCGCCGACCCAGGACGAGGTTAACTCGCCGTACTCAGGCAAACAAACGTCCAACGTCGTCTACGACTCGAAGGCCGGCCAAGGTGAGAAGGAGACGGTCGTCTTGTCTTTTGTGTGGTCTAACTAGTTGGGGGGGAACCAGGCTATATAGGGAATCTGTTTATGATTAAAACCAGTCTATGACTTTTGGTCTCTTCAGGCAATCGGTCTATAATTATAACCAGTCTATGATTAAAACCGTATATGATTAAAACCAGTCGATGACTGGTCAGGGAATCGGTCTATGATTAAAACCAATCTAGGACTGCTGTTTTCTTCAAGAAATCAGTCTATGATGTATAAAAAAAAACCAGTGTGTGACTGGTGTTCTCTTCAGTCTATGATTAAAACCAGTCTATGATTTTTTTTCACGGAATCAGTCTTATGATAAAACCAGTCTGTGATTGGTATTCTATTGAAGGAATCAGTTTATGATTAAAACCAGTATGACTGGTACTTTCTTAAGGAATCCGTCTATGGTTAAAAACAGTCTATGATTGGTATTCTCTTCAGGGAATTAGTCTGTGTATATGACTGATGTTCTGTTGAAAAAATTATGTTTAAAATGACAGACAAAAGACATTACAATGGGGTTGGTCAACAGGCTTAGCTGATATTATGTCCTCTTCCTACATGTTATAGCACACTTATGGCAGCCTAACTTAAAAAAACAACCACAAAAGCAAAACAAGAAGACAATCATTTTTTATTTTATTTTTTCCATTTTTTTGTTGTTGTTGTTATGAAAGATCCACTATCTGCACCCAAAGGATCCTACATATATCCCATAATAGGAGGTCCCACACTAGTGCAGCACATACCGAAAGCATTTGCAGAACACATCCCTGAGCTGGCCCTGCGTACACTGGCCTTCCTGTTTTACTACCGGCCTCGGTGGCGTCGTGGCAGGTCATCGGTCTACAGGCTGGTAGATACTGGGTTCGGATCCCAGTCGAGGCATGGAATTTTTAATCCAGATAACGACTCCAAACCCTGAGTGTGTGCTCCGCAAGGCTCAATGGGTAGTGTAAACCACTTGCACCGACCAGTGATCCATAACTGGTTCAACAAAGGCCATGGTTTGTGCTATCCTGCCTGTGGGAAGTGCAAATAAAAGATCCCTTGCTGCTAATCGGAAAGAGTAGCCCACATAGTGGCGACAGCGGGTTTCCTCTCAAAATCTGTGTAGTCCTTAACCATATGTCTGACGCCATATATCCGTAAATAAAATGTGTTGAGTGTGTCGTTAAATAAAACATTCCTTTCTTTCTTTTTCCTGTTTTACTGTGCAGCACAGAAATAAAGTGTTTACAGCACACCACATACCACACTTTTTGCTAAGTCGATGTAGTTCATTTGCATGAATTGTCTATTGCTACACCATTGCATCTGATGTCATTTCATTTCATTTCAACTTATTTTCGTGCTTATATCCAATTAAGGTTCAAGCACGCTGTCCTGGGCACACACCTCAGCTATCTGGGCTGTCTGTCCAGGACAGTGGGTTAGTTGTTATTAGTTGTTAGTGAGAGAGAAGAGGGTGTAGTGGCCTACACCTACCCAATGAGTCGTTAAAACTCGTTCTGGGTTGGAGCCGGTACCGGGCTGTGAACCCTGTAACTACCAGCCTGTAGGCCGATGGCTTAACCCATGCACCACCCAGGCCGGTATCTGGTGTCATCTGTGATGGTAATGAAAGGGGAGATAATTTATTTTTGTGATACTAGAGAATAATGTTGAGGTGCACTGTACCGGTATGTTAATTATTATTTTTTTTTTAAATCATATAAAGTGTTAGGACAACAATGAATACCGGAATTGAACTCCGGTAACCATTGTTAAAATAATGTGTAATTATGAGTGTGTTTGACTAGGAGTAAATAGGTGTGTGTGTCAGTGACTAGTATTACATACACTGTATGTGTGTGTGGTGGGTTTTTTTTTAGGGGTTTTCACAATTTGTATTTTTATGGGTGCCTTCATTTAAACAAATCCTGTGCAAATAAGACTGTTGGTGTCTTTTTTTTGTTTTAGTTTATTTTTATTGGGTTTTCCAGATTTACTTTTTGGGGGGGCACCATTGTGATCCGCTTTCTTCCTGCCAGTCACTGCGATATGGTAAGTGTGAAACACCGAACACTTCTTTTAAACAAATTTCCACACTTCTGACACCCAATTATTTTGAGAAGTGCAATTTTGTTCCCTTTTTTTTTCCCTTTTTTTTTTTTTTTTCAGAAATGAAAATCTGCTTTTCAGAATAAAATGTCTGTTGTCATTCAGCAGACATATGTATATATATATGTATTTGTTGGTATAACTTTTGCGTTCACTGTGTGTATTTAGATCTTTCCCAACCACCAGCATTTGACGAGGACAGTAAGTTCTTTCTTTTAATCTTGCAAATGCTTTTTAACGGGGTCGTACCACTGATTGGTAATGGTATGTATGTGTCGCTCTCATGCCTACATGTATCTGTACATCTAAATCAGTGCTTCGCCAAGTTGTCAGGTCTCACAAACTAGTGATGATCCAATGATCAATTATAATAGAAAATCGATCGGTTTGTCTCTACCGATGTTCTAACTACTGGAACAACCTAGGGACAGGAACAAACAAAAATAGGCTAGGTTCCAATAACGAGCTACTGTCGGCATACGAAGTTCAAAATTACATATACCTCTCCTTTATTTTTGCGCCGGACCATTCCAAAAGGTGACCAAATTCCTTCATTGAAACTGCGAAACCTTTCTTTTTGGCTTAATCCTGTGGGACTTTGAAAATTCCATAGCACCAAAACTACCTGGGGAAAATGTTCAACTATAATTGTTGTTGCGGTTTTTTATGATGGAATTGATGTAAATATCCTCTGATTATGTTTGATTTCATGACTATCCTGATTATGTTTGATTTCATGACTATCCTGATTATGTTTGATTTCATGACTATCCTGATTATGTTTGATTTCATGACTATACATAAAGACTCATTGGGTTATTTTCTCGTTCCTGCCAGTTCTCCACAACTGGTGTAACAAAGGCCGTGGTATGTATTATCCTGTCTGTGGGATGGTGCATATAAAGGATTCCTTGCTGCTAATCGAAAAGAGTAGCCCATGACGAGGCGGCAACGGGTTTCCTCTCTCAATATCTCTGTGGTCCTTAACCATATGTCTGATGCCATATAACCGTAAAATGCTAAATGTGTTGAGTGCGTTGTTAAATAAAACATTTCCTTCTTCTTGGAGTCCTGTGAGATCCATTATCTGTAATGTGTTGAGTGCGTCCAGACTTGACAACTCGGGTGTACACATACACGTAGGTACAACAGCATCATGCAGATATCTACTTTCCAGTTCTCTGAGAGTTTTAAAACATCACTAGAGCTATCACTAGAAGTGTATAGATATTACTTAAACATACGTGCATACGTTATAGGGGAACATGTCATATTTATATAACAACCTTTCTTAAATCTTATTCATTTGGAGAAAATGCCATGATCTCTAACAAACGTTGTTACTATTAGTTTGAATAATAGTTTTTTTTTTAAACCCATTTTAATTAACAACCATTTTTATTCAATTACATGAGAAATTGCCATCATAATTAACAACATTTTTTTATATATCATCACTTACATATATGTACATGGGGAAATACCATCATAATTAACAACTTTAAAAAAAAAAAATTATATCATTGCTTAAATATATGTACATGGGGAACTGCTATCATAAATAACAATCATTTTTTTATATTGTTGCTTTTATGGGGAATTGCCTTCATAACTAACAACCATTTTTACATCATTTATAAGGTGAAATCACACCATAAACAGCCATGTATATATGCTACAATGACATCAGAATTATCAACCATAATTATCCATTATACGTCTGTACGGGATATGTCATCATGGTTAACAATTTATCTCCTTTATGTGAGAGGAACAAGCCACCATAACTGGGGTCATAATGTTTATGTGACACAGGGCTTCTAGATTACGGTAGCCCCACTAGTGATATTCAACGTTGGGCTAGTAAATAACTACTATTACCATGCCTGACGGCTAGTGGAAAAAAATATCCTGGCCTCACTCGTACTCCCCAATATTAGTGTTTTTAAGCTCTATCTCCCTCTTTAGGTGACATATATATCTGATTATTATACTGTTAACTAGTAAAATTGTATTTACTTTTAAAGTAAAGTAGGGCTAGTGGATTTTTAATCGTGGCTAGTAACCTTTTTAAATTACTGATCCCATGGCTAGTGGATTTTATAAAAAATTGTAGAAGCCCTAGCTGTCACAGTGACAACTAGCTTATACTCTTTGACCACACAGTAAAATATGCGTTTTAAAGTTTTTCTCCGTTTCTGTGCTAGTCCCAGCTACAGATCCCTCTGGTGCTGGTGCTTACATTTCCACATACAACAAACATATGTACATATATACATGTAGCTAGCCTTTTGTTTGACTTCACTGACAAGATTCCAACCAGTGCACCACAATTGGTCAAAGGCCATGGTATGTGCTTTCCTGTCTGTGAGAAAGTGCATATAAAATATCCCTTGCTGCACTAGAAAAAATGTAGCACGTTTCCTCTGATGACTGTGTCAGAATTACCAAATGTTTGACATCCAATAGCTGGTGATTAATTAATCAATGTGGTCTAGTGGTGTCATTTTGTTTTTTTACTGAAAAAGTGTGTATGTATTAAAATAGTATTGGGTAATGTTTAACACAATTATTTAGTTATATTTGTAAAATGATTAAAGAAGGGGGCAGGATTTAGCTCAGTCGGTTGAGTGCTCGCCTGAGGTGCATGCATCGCAGGATCGAACCACCTCGGTGGATCCATTCAACTGGTTGGGTTTTGTCTTGTTCCATCCAGTGCACCACAACTGGTCAAAGACCGTTTTATGTGCTTTCCTGTCACAATTTTCTTTATGAAAAAAGGTTTTTACCGTTAAAATGTTTTTGAATTGTGTTTACATTATTAATGTCTACCTCAGATCTCTGTTTATAGTAACTTATTAAAACTCATTTAATACTCTGGCATGGTGAGAATATTTTCTGACACAGAAAATCCTCATACATTTAACAATCTTATGTAGATAATTCTTTCTAATGATTTTTAATCATATATGTATTTTTCACTTCTGTTTTGGTATATTTTTGTTATGCACATTTGTAATATTCACAACTAATAATTATTTAATTCACAGCTCATTTAATGTATATATTAGGCATATATATTGTACGTTTGTGTGTTGTACAATATATATATATATATATCATATACATGTATATCATATATAAATAAATAAATTGCAAAATAAAAATAAATTTAGACAATTTACATTACTTAAATTTGTGTAGATAGTTATATGTCCCAACACAAATACAGTGTAGTAGAATTTTTTATTGGTTATGACATATGGCGTGTTATTGATGTCCAGTGACAGGCTGTATAAGATGGGCAGTAGGAGGGTTCCTTGTTGAACTACCCACAGTGTATGACAAACTGTTTTCCAGCTTATTGATCTTTCATTGCTGTTCTTTAAAAAACACTTCTTTTAATGATTGCTGTTTTTGCGCTATAGCTTATAAGCAGCTATGCCAAAGTCTTTCCCTTAAATATTATTTTATATTCTCCCTCCCTCTCTCTCTCTCTCTCTCTCTCTCTCTCTCTCTCTCTCTCTCTCTCTCTCTCCCTCTCTCCCTGTCCCTCTCCGTCTCTCTCTCTCTCTCTCTCTCTCTCTCTCTCTTTCTCTCCCTCTCTCTGTCTCTCTGTCTCTCACTGTCTGTGTGTGTGTCTCTCTCTGTCTTTTTCTGTCTCTCCGACTCTCTTCTCTCTCTCTCTCTCTCTCTCTCTCTCTCTCTCTCTCTCTCTCTCTCTCTCTCTCTCTCTCTCTCTCTCTCTCGCTCTCTCCCCTTCTCCCCCTCTCCCCCCCTCCCCCCTCCCCTCTCCCTCTCCCTCCCTCTCCCCTCCCTCCCCCTCTCCCTCTCCCCCATATCTCCCTATCTTTCCCTCTGTCTCTGTCTCTCTCTCTCTCTCTCTCTCTCTCTCTCTCTCTCTCTCTTTCTCTCTCTCTCTCTCTCTCTCTCTCTCTCTCTCTCTCTCTCTCTCTCTCTCTCTCTCTCTCTCTTTCTGCACATGTATGTGTGTGTGTTTAAAAATAACAAAACAAAAAAAAAGGTTATGATTATTTGATGGCATGGATGTACATTTAATGTTAAGAAACGTATATCAGAAAAGAACACTTAACATCACCAAAAAACAGTTTGCCAAAAACCGAGAACATTTTTAGTATTGTACTGAAGAATGCTTATATTGATAAACACTTTGGCATAGTTAATATCAGTGAACATGTTTACTGCAGAAAAAAGTCAATGCTTGGCATAACACAAAGCAATCAAACTTTTCCTATAACATTAAACAACACCTTTACCAATATGTTTAAGTATACTTTTACCATACCATTAAGGAACATTAACCATTACAATAAAGAACACTTTATCATAACATTTGGCTAAATACTAAAGAACATTTTATCGTAACAGTAGAACACTTTTATCTTGACAGTAAAGAACACTTTTATCATAACACTAAAGAACACTTTTATCATAACACTAAAGAATACTTTTATCATAACACTAAAACACACTTATCATAACACTAAAGAACACTTATCATAACACTAAAGAACACTTTTTATCATAACACTAAAGAACACTTTATCATAACACTAAAGAACACTTAGCATAACACTAAAGAACACTTTTATCATAACACTAAAGAACACTTTATCATAACACTAAAGAACACTTTTATCATAACACTAAAGAATTTTTATCATAACACTAAAGAACACTTTTATCATAACACTAAAGAACACTTTATCATAACATGATGTAACACTAGAACACTTATCATAGCACTAAAGAATACTTTTATCATACTAAAGAACACTTTTATCATACTAAAGAACACTTTTATCATAACACTAAAGAACACTTTTATCATAACATGATGTAACACTAGAACACTTTTATCATAACACTAAAGAACACTTAGCATAACACTAAAGAACACTTTTAGAATAACACTGAAGAACACTTAGGATAACACTAAAGAACACTTATCATAACACTAAAGAACACTTTTATCATAACACTAAAGAACACTTTTATCATAACACTAAAGAACTCTTTTATCATAACATGATGTAACACTAAAGAACACTTTTATCATAACATGATGTAACACTAAAGAACACTTTTATCATAACACTAAAGAACTCTTTTATCATAACATGATGTAACACTAAAGAACTCTTTTATCATAACATAATGTAACACTAAAGAACACTTTTATCATAACACTAAAGAACACTTATCATAACACTAAAGAACACTTTTATCATAACACTAAAGAACACTTATCATAACACTAAAGAACACTTTTATCATAACACTAAAGAATACTTTTATCATAACACTAAAGAATACGTTTATCATAACACTAAAGAACACTTTTATCATAACATGATGTAACACTAGAACACTTTTATCATAACTCTAAAGAACACTTTTATCATAACACTAAAGAATACTTTTATCATAACACTAAAGAACACTTTTATCATAACATGATGTAACACTAGAACACTTTTATCATAACACTAAAGAACACTTTTATCATAACACTAAAGAACACTTTTATCATAACACTAAAGAACACTTTTATCATAACACTAAAGAACACTTGTCATAACACTAAAGAACACTTGTCATAACACTAAAGAACACTTTTAGCATAACACTAAAGAACACTTATCATAACACTAAAGAACACTTTTATCATAACACTAAAGAACACTTATCATAACACTAAAGAACACTTTTATCATAACACTAAAGAATACTTTTATCATAACACTAAAGAATACTTTTATCATAACACTAAAGAACACTTTTATCATAACATGATGTAACACTAGAACACTTTTATCATAACTCTAAAGAACACTTTTATCATAACACTAAAGAACACTTTTATCATAACACTAAAGAATACTTTTATCATAACACTAAAGAACACTTTTATCATAACATGATGTAACACTAGAACACTTTTATCATAACACTAAAGAACACTTTTATCATAACACTAAAGAACACTTTTATCATAACACTAAAGAACACTTGTCATAACACTAAAGAACACTTGTCATAACACTAAAGAACACTTTTATCATAACACTAAAGAACACTTTTAGCATAACACTAAAGAACACTTTTAGCATAACACTAAAGAACACTTATCATAACACTAAAGAACACTTTTACCATAACATGATGTAAAACACATACACATACCATTCAAGAGCATTCCTGACTACAAAATATTTATATTTTGGTTTTTACTCTATCATAGCTTAACAATAACACGAAGTACATTATAAATAAAATCATGAAGAACTCAAGATAAACATGTCGTATAGACCAGGCTTTTTGGTTTGTTTTTGTTCTCGCCTGCATGGTGGCTATTTTTAAGAAAATAAGAACTTGATTTTGGTATTTGAAAAGCATCATCCAGGGCTCGAACTTAAGAATCTGTCTCTCATGGCAATTTTCAAAAGAATTGCCGTGAGTGAAACGGACCACTGATGACAATTTTCAGCCTGCCTGTGGCGATGACTGAAAGGTTAATTTGCTGTATGTAGACATATTTCAAACATGCAAATACACCAGGTGTATACATTTTGCCATTGTGGAGGAGCTTTAACCGATGGTACAAAAGTGCTGTCGGTGACACTCTCTACCTACAGCAATATATATCTCAATGGCGACAATGGCCGTCGGTGCCGTCGTTAAGTTCAAGCCCTGATCATCCACTCAGCATGTTAACTATGGAAAATGTGACGTTGATTTTTGTTGTGATGTGGATTTAAATCAATCAGTCTTGTCTGTGGCCTCCTACTTGTGATACTAACAGTGTGTGTTTTCTCAATGTTTGTTTCAGTCCAAAACGGCATGGGCCGGCGCCAACCGGGCTCCATCGCGGACTATGACCCCATGAACGATAGGTTTGGCTCTATTACGGGTTCCTACCCGAACCCGCCACCTCAACAGCAGGCCTACCATGAGCCGCGTAAGTTGGTGATGTAGTAGTGTGTGTACACTGATGATGTCTTGTCTGTCGACGTACCATCACGCCACTTTTAACGAACCAAATTTGGGCTGGCTGCATAGTTTTAAGCATAAGTACGGTATTTAATTACAATATATATACATACATACACATATGCATACAAATACACATACGCATACGCATACACATACACATACACACACACATACAATGTAACATATACATATAATATACATATACATGCATGTATATATACATACATACATACATACACAATGTAACATGCATATACATATACGTATACACATATACAGACACACACAGAGACATAGACACGCATGCATGCACACGCACACACACACACAGATGTAGACATTAGCAAAAACATATATATAGTATATATAGAGAGGTTATTACTGAGTGTTTTAGTATCGTTAATATCATATATTAGGAATACATTTTTTGGAAAAACTTATATGACATCAATCGTCGTAACACATTAGTTACGATGTCAGGCATATCTTACAAATCGTCAAGCCCTGGAGGGTCAGACAGTTTTATCGAACAACGTGCAAAACCTGGCTTATTAAGTCCAGTGGGCAATTAAGAATGTATGATTTTGTAATAAACTGGTTATCAAAGTGCATGAAATATTCACCATACAAACACGCCACTCTCGCATCCATTGCATTTTACTGGAAATATAAAACCAAGTGGTTTCTTATTTTCATATTGCTATTGTGCTGTCTTAAGTAATATAAGCCTTTTAGTAGATAACATTTGAACAGCAAGATGTGTGTTAAGGTAAAGATTTCAAATTTTATAAAAGTTAAAAAATATTTGTTACTGTGGCATGCCTGTACATTAATAAGCTACTGTGGCATGCCTGTACATTAATAAGCTACTGTGGCATACCTGTACATTAATAAGCTACTGTGGCATGCCTGTACATTAATAAGCTACTGTGGCATGCCTGTACATTAATAAGCTGCTGTGGCATGCCTGTACATTAATAAGCTACATGTAGGTAGCTTTGCATATATATGGTGCATTTTTGAAAAGCATTTTTAAATGATTCGCACCCCCAAAAAACCTTATTGATTGTAGGGTCAGAGATTACATTTTTTGGGCAGTATCCCAGTTGGATACTAACATTTCAAAATCTGGTATCCCACCTGAGAATTTTGTATCCCACTTAAATGAATTCGCAATCAAATGGAATCGGCAAGAAAGATTTGCTGCATCTGTTTTTGCATAATACTGACATAAATTAATATTTAGCAGTACTCTATAAGTGTTTCTGACATTACTAATGGTAAACCTACCTGTATCAATTTTCTGCAGATGTGGAATCAATATCTCGAATAAAATTTGAAGGGAGGAAACATCCAACAAAAACAGTAGCGACTTAGCAGTTCATAGTCTATTGCTACCCCGCTATTGCTTCAGTGTAGCATTAGACTGGGTACGAGTTGGGGGAGATATTGTTATGGCATAGCATTAGAAAATACTGTTACTGAACTTCACCAGTAAATGACGACTTTCATTGTTTCAGCCAAAAATAGAAACGCAGGAGCGAAAACAAAACAACATTATATGGTATCCCGGTGGGATACTGGGTTCTTCAAGTCTGGTATCCCTGGGATACCGGGATACCGTTAATCTCGAACACTGAGGGTTCAAGCAGGATGCAAGACATTAATAGCAATTTGGTATTTTTGATCAGAGAAACTAACCAAATTCAAGAATTTTTTTATAAATATAGATACAAACGTCATGGTTTTTCAATTGGTAATGACATATATTCACAAAATTCAACTGTAAATCACATTTGGCAAACAACAGCTTAAACCTGGGAATGAATGTACATGCTGAGCAGGTGCTAAACTATGTTCATGTGTGTTTCTCTCATGGGCACTGCAGAAGCAAGTAGACTTTGGTGGGGGGCGGGGGAGCTGAAAGAGATTGAGGGCACAAAACAAAGTTTCCAGGGTGTTCGGGGGTATTCTCCCCCATAAACCTTTCAAAACTAAATGTCCTGAAATGCAGTTTCCTGCATTCTACGAGTAAAAATCATCTCTGCCTTAAGATTTACTATCAGTAATTATTTTTAATTCAGAATTATTGGGGAGAGCCCCTCCCCCAGCCCCCCTGCTCTGCCGTGCCTGTCTCGTATTTTGCATTTGTTTTGCCAGAAATATTTATGGACTATTTTATAAGCATGCCTCTAAGATCTTTGCTTTGTTTGTGTAGTTATCCTACAATATATAATTACGATTTATCGGACCTATTGTTTTCTCTCTTCCTTTCTTTGAATGTCTCAAAACTGTTTAACAACTTTTTTTCTCATTTACCATCTGCACATGTATCTGTAGTAATTAGTCCATAGATCTATCAAACTAAACATTTCTACAAACAACCGTAAAATGATGTACGTGGCTCAGGCCTTGAATTTGCTTAGACCAGGCCCGTGGCTTATAAAGCTTTTAGAGTATATAGACTCGAGACTCTAATACAAACTGAGACACTAACGTCATAACAACGCCATACAAATTGTATGTGTATGACATCATTAGAGATTAAGTCTTGACTCTAAAAGTTTTATAAGCACGGGCACAGGGTGCGGGATTTAGCTCAGTCGGTTGAGTGCTCGCTTGAGGTGCTTGCGTCACATGATCGAACCACCTCGGTGGATCCGTTCAGCTGATTGGTTTTTTTTTTTTACTCCAACCAGTCCGCCACAACTGGTCAAAGGCTGTGGTATGTGCTTTCCTGTCTGTGTGAAAGTGCATATAAAAGATCCCTTGCTGCATTAGGAAAAATGT
The DNA here is from genome assembly GCF_016097555.1 of Gigantopelta aegis. NCBI lineage: Eukaryota > Metazoa > Mollusca > Gastropoda > Neomphalida > Peltospiridae > Gigantopelta > Gigantopelta aegis. The sequence continues at coordinate 31,105,632 of NC_054709.1, read as the reverse complement.
AGCGATTTTGACATCCAATAGCCGATGATTAATTCATCAGTGTGCTCCAGTGGTATCGTTAAACGATTTTGCTTAGACAAATGGAGATTTATTTTAAGGCATTACAGCTAAAGACTGGGCAAAAAGGCAATTAAATGTCAGCAAATGTCTTAATATAGATATGGAAATGTGCACTATATATGTGTGGAATTGCATTAATGGAAAGCGAGATTTTCTGTAGGGCATTACATCTAGAAGGTGGGGCAGCAAGACAGTTTAAACTTCCAACAAATGTCTTCCAGCCAGTGCACCACGACTGGCACATCAAAGGCTGTGGTATGTGCTATCCTGTATGGGATAGTGCACTTAAAAGATCCCTTGCTGCTAATCGAAAAGAATAGTTCATGAAGTGGCGACCGCGAGTTTCCTCTCTCAATATCTGTGTGGTCCTTAACCATAAGTCCGACGCCATATAACCGTAAATACATTGTGTTGAGTGCGTCGTTAAATAAAACCACTTCCTTCCTTCATATAAGACAACAGCATCCAGTCAAAATAAAGAAATATGAATGCTTTCATATTTTGCTTTCATATTTTGGTAACAAGAGTTGCGTATGAGTATGATGGTAAATACTGTGAGATTCTTTTTTTTTTTTTTTTTTTTTTTAGGGCATTGAGGCAGTTGATTAGGGCACTGTGGCAAATTCACGATTAAGTTGGAGCCCTGATGGTTGTGGCAATAAGTTCCTTGTTAAATGTGAATATGTCCGCCCTCTAGCATGCAAGAAATGGTGCATGATTTAAATACATGAACTTACTAGGAACGTGGGCGGGACATATAGCTCAGTGATAACGCGCTCGCTTGGTGTGCGGTCGGTTTGGGATCGATCCCCGTCTGTGAGCCCATTGCGCTATTTCTCAATCCAGCCAGTGCACCACGACTGGTATATCAAAGGCTGTGGTATGTGCTGTCCTGTCTGTGGGATGGTGCATATAAAAGATCCCTTGCTACTAATGGGAAAATATAGGAGATTTTCTCTCTAAGACTACAAGTATGTGTCAAAATTGCCGAATGTTTGACATCCAATAGCTGATGATTAATAAATCAGTGTTGTCTAGTGGTGTTGTTAAACAAAAGTAGCATGCAAGGAATGGAGCATACATAAACTTACTAGGAGCACAAGCAGAGGCAGGGAATGCACCTTCAGAAAGGGTCGCCTATAGTTATGTGTATCTGTCAACATGAATCATATAGACAAGAATAAAAAAAGAGTGAGTGAGAGTGTGAGTGTGAGTGTGAGTGTGAGTGTGAGTGTGAGTGTGAGTGTGAGTGAGTGAGTCCATTTTTATCCTCAAGTGGGGAGCCAGTTCCTGAGCAAATTACAGACTATACAGTATCACATTCTACTTCCTCTAAAAAGAAATGTATTTCATCTGATAAATATTGGAATTTCAAGCATATCAAAGATCAAGTTTTGTGCATTTGCAGGCATAGATCTCAACCCGTTCCCACGTCCAAATTTTTATGCTTTTAAAAAAAAGTAAATTCCCATGTACCTGTATAAGTAGTTTTGACCCCCCCCCCCCCCACCCCTACTCCCTCCACACACACCTCTGTAAAACATGCATCCATGCCTGATTTGTATCAATACGAATAGGAAAAAGAACATTGCATGCAAGTACATGTATGTTAGCTAGATGTTAGATGTCCAATTAATTGTAGCAGTACAGTTCCCATCTAGTAATTTAATATAATTGTTGTTATTAGTCCCTGCCAGTCTGTGTCTGTGTCCGTCCGTCCGTCTGTCCATTTGTCCATATGTCCGTCTGTTTGTCTGTCCATCTGTCCGTCCACATATTGTAGTTTACTGGATGTTTTTTTCACAGTGCCTTGATACACTGAGCTGACATTTTGTGTATATACCGGTATATGTATATGTATATGTATGTATATGTACATATACATATACATATACATATACATATACATATACATATACATATACATATACATATACATATACATATACATATATATACACAAAATGTCAGCTCAGTATATATATATATATATATATATATATATATATATATATATATATATATATATATATATATATATATATATATATATATACATATACATATATATATACACAAAATGTCAGCTCAGTATATATATATATATATATACATATATATAGTATATATATATATATATATATATATATATATATATATATATATAGCTTTATCATGTACTGTTACAGATAAGTTTGATGGTCATGTTTGTGAGATCGTCGTAGGTCTCTTCTGAACGTAACACAAACACGTTTTTTGGGGGACATTGCTTGCAAGCGAAGGTCTTGCTTGTAACATTGGTAACCCTATTTTATTTCTGCGTGTTAAATTTAAGATTTGGTCATAACAGATAGTGGGTATTTCTGACGCTATTACTGCTAAGATCATTTAAATCCGGGAATGTTTTGTTTTGAAAATCTTGTTTAGCAATATTTCTAGTCGGTCGACAATTAATTACCAACTACTGTTTAATGTTTTAGAATTGTGTAACGATCTCTGAAACTTGCGTAGCCAATCGCGACGCGATACTGAACAAAATGTTTCCTGCATTAGCAAGTGTCAGTTGACAATTGATTAGCAACAACTGTTTAATGCGAATCGCAACACGATACTGAACAAAATGTTCCCTGTAAATGCATTAAAAATGTAACCGAGTACAGTATGACTGACACGTGTACATCATCGTTGTTGTTGTTGTTGTTTCAGCTCCTCAACAGCCGCCACCCCAGAAGTACGTGCCGCCTCCTCAACAACAGCCTCCGCTGCCACAGCGACCGATGGACCCATATGCAAATAAAGGGGTAAGACAGCATGTGATTTGTTGCATCGACTTGTCGGATGCGATTTGTTGTAGCCACTCGAATCGTGTGTGTGTGAAGACGCTACGTCATAAGTGGCGTTCTCATTATGTGATTTGTTGCATCGACTTGTTGGATGCGATTTGTTGTAGTCACTCGAATCGTGTGTGTGTGAAGACGCTACGTCATAAGTGGCGTTTTCATTATGCGATTTGTTGCATCGACTTGTTGGATGCGATTTATTGTAGCCACTCGAATTGATATTTGAAGACGCTATGTCATAAGTGGCGTTCTCATTATGTGATTTGTTGCATCGACTTGTTGGATGCGATTTGTTGTAGCCACTCGAATCGTGTTTGTGTGAAGACGCTATGTCATAAGTGGCGTTCTCATTATGTGATTTGTTGCATCGACTTGTTGGATGCGATTTGTTGTAGCCACTCAAAACTTGAATCGTGTGTGTGTGTGAAGACGCTATGTCATAAGTGGTGTTCTCATTATGCGATTTGTTGCATCGACTTGTAGCATACAGTTAAGAGGTAACCATCATGCCCACAAATGTTTTATTTTTGACCTCGGGCTAATGCCTTTGGTCCATAATGACATTTGCGGGATCAAATAGACAATAACACCTGCAAATCTAAAAACTCCATATGGTTATGTCCATTGTAAACTGAATCATTTTTCTACGGAACTAACTGTATATTTGGTATTTCTTGTTCCAATTGCAAATGATGTCATTTTCTAATGACGTCATTAGCTTTCCGGGTGTTATTGTCTATTTGATCCCGGAAAAAGAATGTAATTAACCAATCACAATACAGATCACACTCGCAGTCTGTTTACAATTTGTTATAGCGACTCGAATTGTGTGTGTGGGAAGACATTACGTCGTAAGATTCCATTAAGCAAACAAAGCTCAACATTTAAAAAAATATTTTGCGGGAAATGTAAATCCATACAAATTTCCACGGAAATAAAGAAAACATGAATGTAGACAATTTACTGATGGTATTACGTAACAAAACAATTATTGACCACATCTGGACAATAATAGGTTTTATGGACCCATGAAATCCGGACAAAACTGAAGAATTAAACTTAATGTGATTTGATTAACTGAGAGCTTACGATTTGTCATGAGAAATAGAACATGTTGTGATTGATACGATTCTGACACAACTTGTCATATAAGACTAAAGTCGTTCCGATTCAGGTGTTCTCACAGTATGATTCAATCGTATGCAGTAAGTCGGTACAGCTAATCGCATAATGCAGGGCTTCTAGATTTTGGTAGCCCCACTCCCATGGCTAGTGATATTCAATGTTGGGCTAGTAAATAACTACTATTGCCATGCCAGACAGGGCTTCTAGATTATGGTAGCCCCACTCCCATGGCTAGTGATATTCAGTGTTGGGCTAGTAAATAACTAATATTTGCCATGCCAGACAGGGCTTCTAGATTATGGTAGCCACACTCCCATGGCTAGTGATATTCAGTGTTGGGCTAGTAAATAACTACTATTGCCATGCCAGACAGGGCTTCTAGATTTTGGTAGCCCCACTCCCATGGCTAGTGATATTCAATGTTGGGCTAGTAAATAACTACTATTGCCATGCCAGACAGGGCTTCTAGATTATGGTAGCCCCACTCCCATGGCTAGTGATATTCAGTGTTGGGCTAGTAAATAACTAATATTTGCCATGCCAGACAGGGCTTCTAGATTATGGTAGCCACACTCCCATGGCTAGTGATATTCAGTGTTGGGCTAGTAAATAACTACTATTGCCATGCCAGACAGGGCTTCTAGATTATGGTAGCCCCACTCCCATGGCTAGTGATATTCAGTGTTGGGCTAGTAAATAACTAATATTTGCCATGCCAGACAGGGCTTCTAGATTATGGTAGCCACACTCCCATGGCTAGTGATATTCAGTGTTGGGCTAGTAAATAACTACTATTGCCATGCCAGACAGGGCTTCTAGATTTTGGTAGCCCCACTCCCATGGCTAGTGATATTCAATGTTGGGCTAGTAAATAACTACTATTGCCATGCCAGACAGGGCTTCTAGATTATGGTAGCCCCACTCCCATGGCTAGTGATATTCAGTGTTGGGCTAGTAAATAACTAATATTTGCCATGCCAGACAGGGCTTCTAGATTATGGTAGCCACACTCCCATGGCTAGTGATATTCAGTGTTGGGCTAGTAAATAACTACTATTGCCATGCCAGACAGGGCTTCTAGATTATGGTAGCCCCACTCCCATGGCTAGTGATATTCAGTGTTGGGCTAGTAAATAACTACTATTGCCATGCCAGACAGGGCTTCTAGATTTTGGTAGCCCCACTCCCATGGCTAGTGATATTCAATGTTGGGCTAGTAAATAACTACTATTGCCATGCCAGACAGGGCTTCTAGATTATGGTAGCCCCACTCCCATGGCTAGTGATATTCAGTGTTGGGCTAGTAAATAACTAATATTTGCCATGCCAGACAGGGCTTCTAAATTATGGTAGCCCCACTCCCATGGCTAGTGATATTCAGTGTTGGGCTAGTAAATAACTACTATTGCCATGCCAGACAGGGCTTCTAGATTATGGTAGCCCCACTCTCATGGTTAGTGATATTCAGTGTTGGGCTAGTAAATAACTAATATTTGCCATGCCAGACAGGGCTTCTAAATTATGGTAGCCCCACTCCCATGGCTAGTGATATTCAGTGTTGGGCTAGTAAATAACTACTATTGCCATGCCAGACAGGGCTTCTAGATTATGGTAGCCCCACTCTCATGGTTAGTGATATTCAGTGTTGGGCTAGTAAATAACTACTATTGCCATGCCAGACAGGGCTTCTAGATTATGGTAGCCCCACTCCCATGGCTAGTGATATTCAGTGTTGGGCTAGTAAATAACTACTATTGCCATGCCAGACAGGGCTTCTAGATTATGGTAGCCCCACTCTCATGGTTAGTGATATTCAGTGTTGGGCTAGTAAATAACTACTATTGCCATGCCAGACAGGGCTTCTAGATTATGGTAGCCCCACTCTCATGGCTAGTGATATTCAGTGTTGGGCTAGTAAATAACTATTATTTGCCATGCCAGACAGGGCTTCTAAATTATGGTAGCCCCACTCCCATGGCTAGTGATATTCAGTGTTGGGCTAGTAAATAACTACTATTGCCATGCCAGACAGGGCTTCTAGATTATGGTAGCCCCACTCTCATGGTTAGTGATATTCAGTGTTGGGCTAGTAAATAACTACTATTGCCATGCCAGACAGGGCTTCTAGATTATGGTAGCCCCACTCCCATGGCTAGTGATATTCAGTGTTGGGCTAGTAAATAACTACTATTGCCATGCCAGACAGGGCTTCTAGATTATGGTAGCCCCACTCTCATGGTTAGTGATATTCAGTGTTGGGCTAGTAAATAACTACTATTGCCATGCCAGACAGGGCTTCTAGATTATGGTAGCCCCACTCTCATGGCTAGTGATATTCAGTGTTGGGCTAGTAAATAACTATTATTGCCATGCCAGACAGGGCTTCTAGATTATGGTAGCCCCACTCTCATGACTAGTGATATTCAGTGTTGGGCTGGTAAATAACTACTATTGCCATGCCAGACAGGGCTTCTAAATTATGGTAGCCCCACTCCCATGGCTAGTGATATTCAGTGTTGGGCTGGTAAATAACTACTATTGCCATGCCAGACAGGGCTTCTAAATTATGGTAGCCCCACTCCCATGGCTAGTGATATTCAGTGTTGGGCTAGTAAATAACTACTATTGCCATGCCAGACAGGGCTTCTAGATTATGGTAGCCCCACTCTCATGGTTAGTGATATTCAGTGTTGGGCTAGTAAATAACTACTATTGCCATGCCAGACAGGGCTTCTAGATTATGGTAGCCCCACTCCCATGGCTAGTGATATTCAGTGTTGGGCTAGTAAATAACTACTATTGCCATGCCAGACAGGGCTTCTAGATTATGGTAGCCCCACTCTCATGGCTAGTGATATTCAGTGTTGGGCTAGTAAATAACTACTATTGCCATGCCAGACAGGGCTTCTAGATTATGGTAGCCCCACTCTCATGACTAGTGATATTCAGTGTTGGGCTAGTAAATAACTACTATTGCCATGCTAGACAGGGCTTCTAGATTATGGTAGCCCCACTCCCATGGCTAGTGAATGAATGAATGAATGTTTAACGACACCCCAGCACGAAAAATACATCGGCTATTGGGTGTCAAACTATGGTAATGCAAATAAATAAAGTGATGATCAACATCAAAATTTAAGGTTTAAACAAAAACAGTGTAAAGAACTGTGCAAAAATACAAATACAAATATCACAGAATTTTACGGATACTGAATTTTACTCTAAACTTCAATTTGTGCTGTATTGGCCATTCTCATAGAGAATGTTACACCCCTGCACCACGGTGAGGTTACAGCACGCGCAGGGGCCCATGGCTAGTGATATTCAATGTTGGGCTAGTAAATAACTACTATTGCCATGCCAGACAGGGCTTCTAGATTATGGTAGCCCCACTCCCATGGCTAGTGATATTCAATGTTGGGCTAGTAAATAACTACTATTGCCATGCCTAGACAGGGCTTCTAGATTATGGTAGCCCCACTCCCATGGCTAGTGATATTCAATGTTGGGCTAGTAAATAACTACTATTGCCATGCCAGACAGGGCTTCTAGATTATGGTAGCCCCACTCCCATGGCTAGTGATATTCAGTGTTGGGCTAGTAAATAACTACTATTGCCATACCAGACAGGGCTTCTAGATTATGGTAGCCCCACTCTCATGGCTAGTGATATTCAAAATAAAATTCACCAGTTGTGAAATTGCAATAATTTCTCTAATTTTATTTCAATTTTGCGAATGAATTTCAAGATGTTTGACATCCAATAATTGTTGATTAATACATAAAAAATTTTAAAAATTCCAGAACCGATGTGTTGTTGTTTTTTAAAATTAGTAGCTGATAATGTGCTGCTTTTTTTGTTTTTAATAACTAATAAGATGATTTGTATTTTTGTTTTTCTTTGGAACCGATAATTAATTTGTATTTTTCTTTTCCTTCACCACAGATGGTGTGCAAGGCAATGTACGACTATGTTGCCGGGGACGACGACGAGGTGGGCTTCCTGGACGGTGACATCATCGTGCAATGTGAGCCTGTCGACCAGGGCTGGATGACGGGCATCGTGGAGCGCACCGGTCAGCATGGAATGTTGCCGTCTAACTACGTGGAGCGCATCAACTAGCCAGCGTCCCGATAGTATTGTTATCACCTAAACCTTACCGTACTCTTTCTCTGTGCTAGCCCCAGGTCAAAACAAGCCTTCTGATTGGAAGTTCCAACGCCATATAACTGTAAATAAAATGTGTTGAGTGCATCGTTAAATAAAACATTTCCTTCCTTCTGATTGGAAGTCTATGTCTGTGGGCTTTGTGGCAAAACATCACAAATAGCCGATGATTAATAAATCAGTGTGCTCTAGTGTGGCGTTAAACAAAACAAACTTAACTTTCATCTGCAAGACCTCCCATCCCCACTTTTATAAAGTAGACTCTTCCACTGTATCTATGGAAAAGTCCATTATATTTTGTAGGGGTGAATGGGTTGACACTGATGTTTTTAAATTCAGGCAATGGAGGGTTTTTTTAATATTTATTTTTTATTTTTAAATTGAAATTATTTATTTAAATTAATGCAAACTAGTATAGATTTTGTTGTGGCTATTTCTGCATCTGTTAACTTTAATGCTTTTTATTTCAAGATTGCCTGTTACATTCAATCATAAATTTTTAATTTTCCAGAATTATTCCACAAAATTACAGGTGTGTATCCAAGGAAACGCTGGGAGTGCACACCCTTTCCCTGAATTTCTAAGGGCCCGGAAAATCCATTGTTAAACAGACCTGATGAAAATAATGAATTCATTTTCAGGGGACGGGTTGGTGGGTGGGGTGGGGGGTGGGGTGGGTTGATAGTGAGGAGTTACATCTTGGTCAAATGTCTGATCCTGGGAAAGATTGCCGTTTTGAATTCTCCACACCCTCCTTAGAAAACTTCCAGAACCATTGTTTAGCAAGGGCGATTCGTTCACAGATGGTACTTCTACCTGTAAAAATAATGGACTCTTCTCTTCTGATAGTTGTTATTCTATGTAGCTGGACATCGAATCAGAAGGCTTTTTAAAAAATATTTTATGTTTTGTTTGAATTGTAAACTGTATTTCTATCTTGTTCTTCTTTTCTTTTGAATCTTGAAAGTTTATTGTAATTGCACAGATTATGTATGGCTTTGTATATGTGGCAGATTTTAAACATACCTTCAACCTGACATTTAGTGTGTTGTAGATCTTGTTGATGTGTTTAGGAAATAATGAATGAAATCTTGATTTTAAAAATACAAACGGATGGCTGTATGCATGTTTTTTCTTAGTGGTCTTTGACTTGTTACGTTTGATGACAACACACAAACAACACAACAACACGGTGTGTTACAAGTCATGGAAATTGCTGAAAGCCGTGAACTTTTGTAAAATGTCAAACGCCGGGGCCTGCAGAGCCATGGAATTTTGATTTGGTCATGAAAAATTATGTTTGTGGGGTTTTTTTGCCCCCTTTTTTGTAAAAACAGCACAAGATGTGTCTGATTGATAATTTATTTGAAAATGCTGTACGTTTTATTTAGATTGTGTTGATGATCACAGAGAAATCTTGAAATTACTTTTTAAAAAAGGCGAAAGGTAATGGAAGCCATGAAAGATTCATGGAATTTGTTGATGTTGAATGTGAACCTAAAACATCACTGGATATTGTACAGTAGTGATATTCTGCTTGGAACAGAACGTAGACGGGCATGGGTGGGTGCTTCCCTAAAACTGAAAGCAGGGTAGTTAAGAATGTTCATTGTTGTACCCCCACCCCCACCCCACCCTTTCGCTCTCCCCAACTGAAAGGGAACACAAATATAGATTTCAATACATATTTAATTTTCTGCTGGAATAATTTCTCTGCTAAACACATTAATGTACATGTAACTAATCACAGTAACACTGCTTTTATACAGCCAGGCTTTTTCTTTTCTTTTCTTTCTTTCCAGTCGTATGACTGAAACTTCCTTAACGTGCTTGTTTAGTTTGACATATTGTTGTTATTTAATAACTGGCTTCCATTGATCAGAAAATCGGTGTCCAAATTGAAGTAGCATTGAGCTAAATTTAATTATTTTTAAACTAGCCACATCATCTACAAATGACACATACTTTTCGAAATAGCTTCTTGGTTTTTTTTTTGACAAATTGGTAATGACATATCTTTGCCAAATTTGACTTAAATTGTATTTGGCGATTTGGCGAATGACAGCGTAAACCCTATGGCTATTGGTTGGTTAACAGAGTGGAATACAGTTGATAAAGGTAGTCAACATTTACGTTTTGTGATTGTGCTTGGCTCCACCCATTTTATACTTACACGTAATAATATTTCTCAAAGTGGTATTTTGTCCTACAGTAGTATGTAATATTGCCTTGTGTGAGAATCAGCCCCATCTTGTAGAGAAGGTTTTGTTTTGTACTGATCTCTCAATCTTGCATAGCGAATTGCAACACAATACTGAACACAGTGTTCCCTGTCTTGTAATGTAACATCATCTTGTGCAAGTCATTGTGTGCTACAACTATCAGCTATTGTCAACTGATGTCCTAAACTGTACCTTAACTACATCAGTCTGCATATATGTCCTACAGTGTAACATAACATCACATGTTGTCAACTGATATCCTAAACTGTACCGTAACAACGTCAGTCTGCATATATGTCCTATAGTATAAGTTAATATCAATATGTCCTACAATATAAGTTAATATCGGCCAATGCAAGTCTTGTCTACAGTGTAACATAACATCATTTAGTCTCAGCTGATGTCCTATAGTGTAACATATCACTTCACATCACCAATACTAGCCTATTCTATAGCAAAATATAACATCACCAGTTTCAGCATGTCCTACAATATAATATATCACTTCACATTACCAATACTAGCTTATCCTATAACATAATGTAACATCACCAGTTTCTGCCTGTCCTACAATATAATATAACATCAATTCCAGCCTGTCCTACAATGGAATATAACATGATCAGTGCCAGCCTATCCTACAATGGAATATAACATGACCAATGCCAGCCTATCCTACAATGGAATATAACATCTCTTAACATGACCTGTTCCAGCCTGTCCTACAATGGAATATAACATCTCTTAACATGACCTGTTCCAGCCTGTCCTACAATGGAATATAACATCTCTTAACATGACCAATTCCAGCCTGTCCTATGTAACATCTCTTAATATGACCTGTTCCAGCCTGTCCTACTATGTAATATAACATGACCAATGCCAGCCTGTCCTACAATGTAACATCTCTTAACATAACCAATTATAGCTTGTCCTACAATGTAACATCACCAATACCAGCCTGTCCTACAATGTAACATCTCTTAACATAACCAATTATAGCTTGTCCTACAATGTAACATCCCTTAACATCACCAATGCCAGCCTGTCCTACAATGTAACATCTCTTAACATCACCAATGCTAGCTTGTCCTACAATGTAGTATTCTTCATGCCTAATGTAACATCACCCAGTGTTAGCCTACATGGTATGTCTTCATATGTAACACTTACACTAGGTCTTACCACACATGCATAACATAACCTAATACTAGCATATATATATATATCCTACCATGTAAGATTACTTTACACCATTCTGTCCTACCATGTAACATCACTGATGTTTGATGTCCTACAATGTTCTGCTGTGTAGTGCCACTGGCCCCAGATCATGACACGCCCATGTATGTTTTCCCGCGTAATTGCAATGTATATGTATTCTCTGATGTTGAACAAATAATGAAACCCAAGCATATGATTAGTTAGATTATTTTAGTTTTGGTTCACTTCTCTTCATTTCTGAAACAGGATTTTGTTTTAGTACTTGTGTTATGGTTCTCTGTTAATACAAAAAAAAGTTAGAAAAAGTTGAAATAAATGTCCATTGCATTTTGCTCTAGTTTAAAACAAAAAAATGAAATGAAATGAAATTTAAAGTTTTGTCATGTTGCAGTTTTATACAAGTCTTCTGTTATGTTTAAAACACTTTTCTAATGTTGCAGTTATTTAACAAGAAAGAAGTGTTATTAATCAGCCATAAAAATGATTTTTGTTACTTAATGTTTGTTTTGCCAAACGAAATCTTAACGCCTTTTGCGTTAGATGTGTATCATGTTTATAGGCTTCGTTTTTGTAAATGGATAATCAATCCATGGCTTAACTGAGTGGCGTTCTCGTTTTGCGATTAGTATGGAATCATGCTGTGAGAACACCTAAATATATCGGAACACAGTGTGGCAGGCTTGATTCCCTCCTGACACAGATATGTCTTGTGAACTTAGAGCTTATAGCCAGGAATTATGTGCTTGAACCTTAAGTGGTTGTGTAAGCATGTGTACACAAATTGCATACGACAAGTCGGTGCGACTGAGCGCATAATGAGAACGCCGCTTAATGGAATCTACCAGATTCTGTAAACCTGCCTGATTATCCATGTATTATGTAATCCACAAGGGGCACTAATTTAGCTATGAGTTGGTATTAAAATGAATGGATATTGGAATGGACTAGACATATTATTCAGGCTAGATAAATAATCCAGTAGGCAAGTAACTCTAGCCCCAGCAGCCGCTTGTGATTTCTACACATGGGAGACAACTCCTGCCTTTTTAGCCACCCATAGGTTCGTATTCGTGTGTTGTGCTTATAAACGGAAGTATTTAGTCGTTGGAAAAAGTAGTCGGCAATAGCAAAGTGGATATTTCTTGGCCTTAGAAACTTTGATTAGCAATTGTTCTGTCAGTTTTAGGAATGTTTGTTTGACCATTGTTTTTTATTAATTTTTTTATATATATATATATATATATACATATACATATGTAAATTGTTAATGTTGTGCATATTATTTAAACAAAAAATTAAAGTTGAATTTTCTATGTTTAAACGTTGTTTTTTTAAAAATACGAAACACCTCATTTTACACCATACAGGTATACTTAAAGTAAAATATTTATTGTATTTAATGTCTTTAAGGATTGTTAAATCTTTTTTCTTTTCTTTTTTCTTTTCTTTTTGGTTAAATTATAATTAATATGCTCAAACAAGATTTTTTAATAATTATTTCATAATTACAAGATAAGTTGTTAATTTATAGTAAGTAACTCACTGTTTTTGCATTAACAGGTTTTAGCACCAGTGGTTTTGAGATGTAGTTATCACCCATGCCCTTTCATTACATCAACCTGTGTATGATCTTTTCTATATGCTTGTTTTTAAATGTGAAAATAATATTAATAAATACTAGTTTGATTAATTAATATTGTTTGTTGGTTTGTTATTGCTTACAGAAGGTTAAGGAGTAAAGGGGTTTTTTTTCTCTCACAGAATTCTTAAAATTTGTTAGTATGAAATATGCAAATTACATTTGAAGTTTGTTTTTAATTTATATAGCTATAAACTATACACGGATTCTAGAATATTTATAACTTCTACTAGCCACGGGATCAGTGATTTTAAAAAAAGTTACTAGCCACGACTAAAAATTCACTAGCCCTACTTTATGTAAATACAATTTTACTAATAGGAATAATAGGATATGTCACCTAAAGATGGACATAGAGCTTTAAAACCCTTAGATGGGGGGGGGGGGGGGGGGGGGGCAGGGGCAGGATATTCATATTTACAAAATGGACTTAAATGCATTTGACAAATTGTTTTTTTTTAATCATTTTAGGAAATAAAATGAAATTTAACCTAGTACAAATATTAGAACGATAAGAAACACATTTAATATACAGCCATTAATATTTTATGCAGAAAAATATATTTCATATGTAATTACAATCGTTAGAAAGTCGATAACATGTTAAAAATTGCAGCAAACTCAGGAATGTTCCTTTAAATGTTAAAAAAGTGGGAAAAACCCATTTTGAAATCTGACAACTGTTTTGTATGGTGACATGTTCAATAGTAATCCAGTTACAAAAAAAAAAAAAAAAAAAAAAATAGTAAACATTTTTTTTTTTTTTATAAGTTTTTTTACTTTGATATTTTGTTTTTGTATAATAACACAGTAATTATACAAATCATTAAATGTCATTCCTAATTTAAAAATAATTTAAAAAATAATTTGGAAATGATGAAGAAAAGTGGATAAGTTAGACCTTTCCTGTAGCTTTAAATGGCATTTCGAATCAACAGTAATTTTTGTTGGTATGTTGTTTGTTTTTTTGTTTTGTTTTCTGTAAAAGCAGATTTGTCATTCAACAAATTTATAAAGCTTTAAATCACTTTTATTTTGTCATCTGCTTCTAAAAATCATAATAGCAATATGATAACAATGATGAATATTATTTTGGTATAATGATTTTTTTTTTTTTAGCACCATATTTTACTGGTTTGTGTACATACACGTAATGGCATAATAATGCATTGGTGTAGTTTCTTGTTTTAATCAGTCCATGTACAGAACAGTATTAATGTAGTAAATAAACAAACACATATATAAATAATTACATGTACTAAGATACTAGCCCAAGTACTCTGCCGTTAAAGAGCATGACAGACATTTGGATGGCTAAAAACACTCGCTCAGCCACAGATTTAGAGGATACTCCCCGAGTGTCTTGTGATGTCATAATTTATCAGCACAAGTTGATAAAAGTATGAAATCCGAGGCTTGTCGTGATGGAATATATAGACGATACTCCCCGAGTGTCTTGTGATGTCATAATTTATCAGCACAAGTTGATAAAAGTATGAAATCCGAGGCTTGTCGTGATGGAATATATAGACGATACTCCCCGAGTGTCTTGTGATGTCATAATTTATCAGCACAAGTTGATAAAAGTATGAAATCCGAGGCTTGTCGTGATGGAATATATAGACGATACTCCCCGAGTGTCTTGTGATGTCATAATTTATCAGCACAAGTTGATAAAAGTATGAAATCCGAGGCTTGTCGTGATGGAATATATAGACGATACTCCCCGAGTGTCTTGTGATGTCATAATTTATCAGCACAAGTTGATAAAAAGTATGAAATCCGAGGCTTGTCGTGATGGAATATATAGACGATACTCCCCGAGTGTCTTGTGATGTCATAATTTATCAGCACAAGTTGATAAAAGTATGAAATCCGAGGCTTGTCGTGATGGAATATATAGACGATACTCCCCGAGTGTCTTGTGATGTCATAATTTATCAGCACAAGTTGATAAAAGTATGAAATCCGAGGCTTGTCGTGATGGAATATATAGACGATACTCCCCGAGTGTCTTGTGATGTCATAATTTATCAGCACAAGTTGATAAAAGTATGAAATTCCGAGGCTTGTCGTGATGGAATATATAGACGATACTCCCCGAGTGTCTTGTGATGTCATAATTTATCAGCACAAGTTGATAAAAGTATGAAATCCGAGGCTTGTCGTGATGGAATATATAGACGATACTCCCCGAGTGTCTTGTGATGTCATAATTTATTAGCACGAGTTGATAAAAGTATGAAATCCGAGGCTTTCCGATGATGTTTATACTTTTATCAACGAGTGCTGATAAATTATGGTGTCACAAGACACGAGGGGGGAAGGTGTATTCTTTTTATCATCCATTATCATTCTTTTCATTTGCGACGAATTGTAAACTGTCAGTAATGTGGGTTGAATGTCACTATATTTGGCAGCGGTAGACTCGTTAACTAGCAGAACGGCAGTGACGTGACGTCATTAATGATAGGTTTAGTGCTGAAACACAGTGACATAACAAAAGAAGCGATATCTCCTACAAAAGCCTTTAATGAATGATAACACTATATGACGAAAAAACTGAATTTCTGCCTACCACCGGGTGGGCAAAGATTCTGTCTCTAATGCAGCAAACCGGCCTCGGTGGCGTCGTGGCAGGCCATCGGTCTACAGGCTGGTAGGTACTGGGTTCGGATCCCAGTCGAGGCATGGGATTTTTAATCCAGATACCGACTCCAAACCCTGAGTGAGTGCTCCGCAAGGCTCAATGGGTAGGTGTAAACCACTTGCACCGACCAGTGATCCATAACTGGTTCAACAAAGGCCATGGTTTGTGCTATCCTGCCTGTGGGAAGCGCAAATAAAAGATCCCTTGCTGCCTGTCATAAAGAAGAGTAGCCTATGTGGCGACAGCGGGTTTCCTCTAAAAAAACAGTGTCAGAATGACCATATGTTTGACGTCCAATAGCCAATGATAAGATTAAAAATCAATGTGCTCTAGTGGCGTCGTTAAATAAAACAAACTTTACTAATGCAGCAATAGCTGTATGTTTGACGTTATATAGCCTTATATTGATCAGTTTAAAATTTTGTCGATAACAAATATTTCACATAGTATCCACTAATATATACTCTACAGGAAAAAGCCCGACAGCACCCATTTTCTACGAAAGAAAAAAAGAAGAAGAAAAATGTTTTATTTAACGACACACTGAACACAGTGTATTTACGGTTATATGGCATCAAACATTGGTTAAGGACCACACAGATATTGAGAAAGGAAACCTGCTATCGCCACTTCATGGGCTACTCTTTTCGATTTGCAACAAGGGATCTTTTATATGCACCATACCCGACAGGATAGCACATACCACTGCCTTTGACATACCAGTCGTGATGCACTGGCTGAAACGAGAAATAGCCCAATGGGCCCACCGACGGGGATCGATCCACCGACCACGCATTGAGCGAGTGCTGTACCACTGGGCTACTCTTGCCCCCCATTTTCTACGATGTTCTGGTTAAATAATTAAGGACTGACGGGTATATAAAGGTATTTAACGTCAAACTTAGGGTTATTGATGTATTATAGCAGGACTCTGTCTACCGCGCGGTCAGTCTAGGATCGATCCCCGTCGGTGGGGCATTGGGCTATTTCTCAATCCAGCCATTGCACCACGACTGGTATATCAAAGGCAGTGGTATGTAATATCCTGTTGGGTATGGTGCATATAAAAGATCCCTTGCTGCTAATTGAAAAGTGTAGCCCATGAAGTGGCGACAGCGGGTTTCCTCTCTCAATATCTGTTTGGTCCTTAACCATATAACTGTAAATAGATGTGTGGGAGCCAGTCCTGGGCTGCGAACCCTGTACCTACCAGCCTTATGTCCGATGGCTTAACCATGACACCACGGAGGCCCATAAGAAGAGCATTACTGTTTCTAAAATCTATCAGGGGAGACTACGCCTGTCCCTTTTAAATTGATTCTGGACCAGTCCACCCTTTTAAAACATTTTGCTGATTCGACTAGAATCTGTTTATAATGGGCACCTAATGAACTTAAAAAACATGAACTTTGTTTTACAAGTACTGTATTGAGCCAACATGCTTACATTCCCTAGGAAGCCTAGTAAGTTGTGCTCAATCCTTTTGTTGTTTAAGTAATTATGCAATAAAATATGTTTTCAATCAATGTGTATGTTCTCTATAGACAGGTGGTTGTTGTATAAGGTGTCCAGTGTAGCAGGTTTGATTCCCTCCTGACACACATTTGTCTTGTGAAGTTAGAGCTTATGGCCAGGACACGTGCTTGAACCAAAGGTGGTTGTATAAGCATGTACTCAAAGACCGATCAGTGAGTTTGAGCATATTCATGTTTTATGTGTAAACAGATTTATTTTAATAATAAATGACAAGTTTGATGTATCTAGCATTTGGTGGTGGACTGTTTTTATTTGTTAACTTTCAGTACTTAAAATAATGAAATGCTCTGAAAACCTAGTTTATAATATCTGTAATTATAGAATTTATATTTGTGTATACAGGTAGTTAAATGTTTGGGTTAATTAAGTTTGATGTAAAAACTTACAATCATATTACTTGTTTATACGCCAATGTAGTTCTTGAAATTTTAAATTAACAGACTTTACGATATGAAATTTTTAAGTACCAGTAACTCGGACAGTTTGTTTTGTTTAACGACACCACTAGAGCACATTGATTTATTAGTCATTGGCTATTGGATGTCAAACATTTGGTTATTTTGACATATAGTCTTAGAGAGGAAACCCGTTACATTTTTCAATTAGTAGCAAGGGATCTTTTATATGCACCATCCCATAGACAGGATAGCACATACCACAGCCTTTGATATACCAGTCGTGGTGCACTGCCTGGAATGAGAAATAGACCAATAGGCCCATCAATGGGAATTGATCCTTGACCTACAGCTCATCAAGTAAGTGCTTTACCACGGAGTTACCTCCCATCCAAATATCAACAGATGCAGTACTAATCAAGATAGGGAAGGGAAAGATAAAATGTACCCTTTTACTTACGAACATAATTACATTTATTTCCCCAGCAGGCACTTATAACTGGGGAAATAAAAATTGCAATTTCTTATTGGACAATTTGGCATTTGCAGTCCAAAGACTTTGTCGATACTATTATGACATCACGATTTGGCAAACTTACACAATGATGTCGCGTAGTTTAAAGAGTTTGCATTGACGCCACTCAGTTTTTATTGTTCTATTTACAATAAAATGTTATTTTGATACCAGCATTATTGATTAACAGAATAAATAGAACTTTGGTTTTAGAAAGTTATCTGTGAACGTGAATAAAAGACTAAGTTATAGCAATATTTGGATTCAGTGTGCGAAGTGGTTTACATTTTTTTTATACACATGTATGAAATTCAAAAACAAAAGGCTTTAAGAGAAGAAAAAAAGTAACTGAGGTAATAAAAAGAATAACAAACTCTGTACCAGTTATTATCAAATTTGTGTCCCTCGTGAAATAATTTTCATTTGTCACTTGCTAAAGCTCATGACAAATGAACAGTATCACTCGGGGGGGGGGGGGGGGGGGGGGGGGTCCGTTTTACGTAGCAATCTTAGCTCTAAGACCACCTTAAATAGCTACCATATGCACATAAGGTGATCTTAGTGCCCAGGCTCTGTATTCATAAACGTACTTAAGTCAATGTATGATACTTATTTATGTACTTTAAGTATGTATTTAGGTATCATACATTGACTTAAGTACGTTTATGAATACGGGGCCTGCATGGGGCCTAATTCACTAAACTCTCACAACTTTGCGATCTCCCAGTGCAATGTTAAAAGACTTGCAAAGAGGATGCTTTGTTGTCTGGCAGAGCCTAAGAGACCTTTGTGAATTAGGCCTCAGATCTGTTATAGGTTTGTAGATTAATCGCACTAAGTGTCAGTTTTAATGGGTTGTAGATTAATCAAACTAAGTGTCAGTTTTAATGGGTTGAAACTAGAGTCTGCACCTTTAAGAGTCTGTGGTTCTTCTTAAGAGAGATCTATGCAAACAGTCTTCTGATGCTTGATGCGCAGTCGGTCTGGAGTCGATCCCTGTCGGTGGGCACATTGGGCTATTTCTCATCACAGCCAGTGCACCACGACTGGTATATCAAAGGCCGTGGTATGTGCTATCCTGTCTGTGGGATGGTGCATATAAAAGATCCCTTGCTACTAATGGAAAAATGTAGCAGGTTTCTTATTTTACATCAAAACTACCAAATGTTTGACATCTAATAGCCGATGATTAATAAATCAATGTGCTCTAGTGGTGTCGTTAAACAAAACAAACAAACTTGTTGGAATCGATTTTCTTTCAAGAACAACATCTAAGACAGTTCAATGGCATCATGTATAATTTTGTGGTGTTATTTTTGGTATTATTTTGTGTGTGGATGTATGTATGTTTGTGCATGAAACCTTTATTAAATATAGTTGTTTTTCTTCAATATAAGCTTTGATTTGTGCGATACTTTTGATAATACTTGTACAGATACATTGTTGTTTGCTGGTATTGATATCTGCTAGCACATAATTTTTTAATGGCCTGTTTAATGCTGATGATACATCCAATTAATGGTCTGTTTAATGCCGATAATACATCCAATTAATGGTCTGTTTAATGTCGATACCCGGTAATACATCCAATTAATGGTTGTTTAATGCTGATAATACATCCAATTAATGGTCTGTTTAATGCTGATAATACATCCAATTAATGGTTTGTTTAATGCTGATAATACATCCATTTAATGGTCTTTTTATATTGATAATACATCCATTTAATGGTCTGTTTAATGCTGATAATACATCCAATTAATGGTCTGTTTAATGCCGATAATACATCCAATTAATGGTCTGTTTAATGCCAATAATACATTCAATTAATGGTCTTTAATGCCAATAATACATCCAATTAATGGTCTGTTTAATGCCAATAATACATTCAATTAATGGTCTGTTTAATGCCAATAATACATCCAATTAATGGTCTGTTTAATGTTGATAATACATCCAATTATGTAATATGTAATATTTAGCTCTATTAGGACACTCATTCCTGTACAATTTATAAATGCACCTAGTAGATCTAAATGCATTAAGTCTACAGCATCACATATTCCTTGCTTTATAATAAACCAGCCATGTAATATTTTGGTGGTGGAATATTTTATTTTGAATCTAGGTTGTGAAAAAACATTTTATAATCCATTTCTTTGTCTCTGTCTTTCTCCCTTTCTCTATCCAGCTCTAAGGGTTTGTGTATTATCTTTCCCATTATCTCTCTCTCTCTCTCTCTCTCTCTCTCTCTCTCTCTCTCTCTCTCTCTCTCTCTCTCTCTCTCTCTCTCTCTCTCTCTCTCAACTTTCTATCTCTCAACTAACTCTCTCTCTCTCTCTCTCTCTCTCTCTCTCTCTCTCTCTCTCTCTCTCTCTCTCAACTTTCTATCTCTCAACTAACTCTCTCAACTCTCTCTCTCTCTCTCTCTCTCTCTCTCTCTCTCTCTCTCTCTCTCTCTCTCTCTCTCTCTCTCTCTCTCTCTCTCTCTCTCTCTCCACCTCTCCACCCCTCATTCATCATAAACACTGTGGCCTACCTTTTTTTTTTTAGTTCTAAAAAAGCATTGGCATCAATCATTTTCCATAAAGCTTAAGGACTCATTAATAAACAGTTTGCTGTTGTTATAATGGATGTTCCATCCTTGGAGAATGGAATGATGCTCTTAGACTCTGACCAAATCTTCTTTTTGTGCTTGTTTATTCAGAATGTATCTTCTAACCCTAATGGCGGTTAGTTGGAACTGTTTTCTTTCATGTTTTGTGCTTACAGTGTTCCCAGCCTGTAGTTAGTTTTCACATTGGAAAGTTATTTTGATTGTAGTGTATGTGTAAAGTGTTTTCAGGCCAAACATTCTTGTGGTCCTTGCAATTGTTAATAAAATTTATATAGATATCTCTTCTTGATTTGTTTGTGTGAATAATTCATTATTTAGAGACGGGGTGATGGCGACAAGGGTGGAGGGGTCTGAGGGGCCTTGCTGTCTTATCGATTCGTATTCAACAAAAACAAATCGAGGAACAAAATATATGTATAGATGTTGGGGGAGGGGTCAAAATGTGTCACCTCTCGAGTTACTCTAGTCAATTTCCTTCCTTTCTTTTGGCCATTTTGTGTTGCCCATAGAAAGACAAACCGAAGGATAACTTCTTTATTGATAGAGATCTGGCTAATTTTCGCCACATACTAAACTATTTCAGGAACGGTGCATGTACCCCACAATGCTGCCCAGAGACTATCGTTTCTTGAAGGAATTGGCGATAAGAGGCAATATATTATCGCCTGCCCGGTCTACTGAGTGTCCTCAATGCAAAAATATCCTTGTTCGTTCAGGAGAAAGTTGAATTGTGATTCTAATTCCGGTTTTAAGAAGATTCCTCCTCATTATAATTAATCGACGGTTAACGTTTATATTTTCATTGTTAAAATGTTTTAATATTGTGTTCTGACTGGACGATCAGTTAGTATTCAGTCATTCAAGAAGAAAGTTGTTTTACTTAAAAAAAGGATATTGAACGGGGATATCAAAATATAGTGTAGTTATAACAATATCAAGGACTCGCACATGGTGTCAAAATTACTTGAATGATTGTGTTGTTTGGAGTTTTAATAGACTAGAGAGATAGACATTGCTGTTAAATTGTATAAATGTTTAGTTTACTTGTATCTTGCTTTATGCTCTTCTTCTGGGGACCTAATCCATAATCAAGATTGGGGCATCCAGAAACCATCTGTTGTCTTACAAAGCGGGAAGACACGTATTTGGAGAGACACGTGATTTGTGTCGCATATGAAGTCAGTTCAGACAGCAGAGCGGGTCAAGTGGGAGGTAGCAGGATTTGTGTCGCATGCATATGAAGTCAGTTCAGACAACAGAGCGTGTTGAATGGGAGGGAGAACCTCAGCATCGAGGGTTTAAAGTTAAAGTTTGTTTTATTTAACAACACCACTAGAACACATTGATTTATTAATGGTCAGCTATTGGAGGTTAAACATTTGGTAATTCTGACATTAGAGTCTTAGAGAGAAAACACGGTACATTTTGTCCATTAGTAGCAAGGAATGTTTTATATGTAGCATTCCACAGACAGGATAGCACATACCACAGCCTTTGATATACCAGCCGTGGTGCTGGAACTAGAAATAGCGCAATAGGCCCACCAATGGGGGTCGATCCCAGACCGACCACGCATGAAGCAAGTGCTTTTTATTGCTTAGATTTTTTCTTAACTGGTTAGTTTAATTTGTTTTTATCTAAATAGCACACATTGGAATTCATTTAGTGAGTAAACATTTCAGACAAATGTTTCCAATGCTTTACACTCCTTGTCTGAATTGCCCCCTCACTAACTGAAGATAACAGGGCTCCTCCTTCGCAAGGGTTGCAGGGAACTATCAATGCTGAGGAGAGGTAGTCACTGGCTCATCTTTTTGTTCAAAATTCCAATGACATCCTGCCTCAATCGGCTTCAGAGAAGTTGTGTAGGCATATAAGACCATGAGACTTTTGCTAACCAATTACCTGTACACATGTCGTCCGTACATCTATTTCTTCATATTTCACATTCACGCCAGTGCAGAACTTCAACTCGGTGAAAGTGCCAAGGCGATCATTAGAGGCGAGTTCTACCCAAATAATAAATACATCTGTATCAGGGGACCGTACGTGGAGTTCTCTGTGCTGTCAGGAAAACTGCCAAGAACATGGAGAGGAATCAAGTGTCAGCTCCTCAAGTCTTCTTCAACTGTATGAGGGAATCAACCTACACTAGTGTGTTGTAAGTGAGCATGATTTGCTTCAAGGATCTTTCAGAATGCTCCAACAGAGCTTAAGCCAGGAGTTCTTCTTCGTTTCAAATGACTGGTCTCGGTGGCATCGTGGTTAGGCCATCGGTCTACAGGCTAGTAGGTACTGGGTTCGGATCCCAGTCGAGGCATGGGATTTTTAATCCAGATACCGACTCCAAACTCTGCAAGGCTCAATGGATAGGTGTAAAACCACTTGCACCGACCAGTGATCCATAACTGGTTCCACAAAGGCCATGGTTTGTGCTATCCTGCCTGCACCTAATCGGAAAGAGTAGCCCATGAAGTGGCGACAGCGGGTTTCCTCTCAAAATCTGTGTGGTCCTTAACCATATGTCTGACGCCATATAACCGTAAATAAAATGTGTTGAGTGCGTCGTTAAATAAAACATTCCTTTCTTTCGTTTCAAATGATGACAGAAGCTCCTCGAGCGATGTGGTGCTAATGCTCATCTTGTCATGAACTTTTTTTTACCTTGTTTTTGATTTTGGGCACCCTTGGATATAGCCGTCGAAGTGCACTCTCGCCTCATAATAGACATTCAACATTATGATATGATATATCTTTGTCATGCCGGGCGTTGAGAGGAGCAGGGAGACATCCACTTCAAACACAGATAGTGGCACGACAGCCATCTCGTACTCATCATCTTTGGCAGCATGCTCCATGTTTGCAGTGGATGGCTCCATGTACGGTCTATGTACGGTCCCCTGATACAGATGTATTTATTCACTTGATGAACCTCGCCTCTAATGATCTCCTTGGCACTCTCACTCAGATGAAGTTCTGCAATGGCATGGGTGCAAAATGCAAAATGTAAAATGCAGGTGTATGAAGATGTGTGCAGGTAATTGGACGACGAAAGGTCTAGGAGTCTTATAGGCCTACACACTTTCATTGGAGTTAATTGAGATGGCGGATAAGTGCATTTGAAGCTGATAATCGTATTATCGATTTCAAAACCTTGGCGAAGGAGCCATGTCATCTTCAGAGTTGGCGAGTGGGGAACTCCCACAAGGAGTAAAAATATTGAAAACATTTGAAAGGCCCATAGGAATAACCTGTGATTTCACATTTGTGGTAAGGTGATATTTTTTAATTTAAAGTTTACAGCTCTGCAGTTTTGGAATATTTATACCTACGAAAGCATTATTTACCAACAACTAAAGTTCGAGGTACACCAACGTAAGTTTTTCATCCCACAATTGAGGCTACCAGTACTGCCATTGGTGATAAACGTTGTTTGTTGTGATAAAAAAGTTGTATCGTCTGTCCGGTTAATTCCTGTACTTTAATTTGAACTGGTGTCAATGTACCAACTACCATTGTGCTTGAAACATGTGCAGGGTCCTACTAAAATAGCTTGACAATTTTGGTGCAGAACTAGGGTAGTCATAGACGCTACCCGTTACGTCTGAAACGAACAGCAATTTTGTTCTGATTTACTTTAAGGTTGAGGGGTGGTAATATTGTGTATATGTCGATTGAAGTGCTGTGTGTTGCAATTTTAGCCACATATGTCACCATTGTGATCTCTGGGATTTGATTAGTTGGTATACGCCCTGTAAGGTATGGATGTCGAACGTTCCGCCAAGGAAATTGCTCCTGCACGAAGAAGAATTTGTCCTGTTTCACTTCAGGTTTTAACTATTTCTCTGACTACCAACTGCGAGACAATGAGAACAGTGAATATGATGATGACAACAATGAACTATAAGCATCAGGCTTAGCGTATGCCTAACATGTCTGTTTGTCATAAGAAAACGTACTAGCCTAAAATGGTTTTGCTAATTGGTGTCTAGTGTGTTAGTTTGTGTGTGTCTGTGTGTGTGTGTGTGTGTTTGTGTGTATGTGTATGTGTGTGTGTGTGTGTGTGTATGTGTGTTTGTGTGTAGTGTGTTAGTGTGTGTGTGTGTTAGTGTGTGTGTTGGTGTATCCCCCTGTTAGTGTTAGTGTGTGTTGTTTGTGTATGTGTTGTGTGTTAGAGTGGTGTGTGTGTATGTGTGTTAGTGTGTGTGTGTATTTATTGTGTATGTATGTATGTGTATGTAGGTGTGTGGTGTTGTGCTATGTGTGTGTATATGTGTATATTTATGTGTGCATATGCATGTATTGTGGGTGTGTGTTGTGTTTTGTGTTAGTGTTGTGGTATGTTATGTATGGGTGTATGGTGTGCGTGGCTATGTGTGGTGTGTGTGTCTCTCTCTCTCTCTCGCTCCTCTTCTCTCCTCTCTCTCTCCCTCTCTCTCTCCCTCCATCTCTCTCTTCTCTCTCTCTCTCTCTCTCTCTCTCTCTCTCTCTCTTTGTGTTGTGTGTAGATATGAAGGTGGTTCAGTATTCTTAGTAGTTTGGGATTTATTGTTACAGGGGAAGAAACTTGCGAATACATTAAAAAAAAACCCGGAAAACTCACCGACACTACCTATGATAATACTCTGAGAAATGTACCAACTGTGGAATATTGCAAATCTATCGACTACAACACCTCGAAGGAATTACGCATATGCTACAGGGACGGCGCCGACTCCTTGTTGAACCTTGAGACAAACAACCACTATGACAAAGATTGTGCTTCTCGTAAGTCGTCCTGTAGATTGACGGACGTTGTGTTTAACTCGAGTCACCTCTAGCCAGGCCCCTTACTGATATTGATATGTGGGGTACATATCGATATCAATAACGGGTAGGGATGGAGGTGACTCGAGCTAGTTGTGTTTATACAGCGAAACTTTTCAAAAACCGCGACTCTCAGTAAACTGGCAGGGGCCTAGCTGCGTACCACCTGTGATTACAAATATATGATGTAAATGCATGTATGCTCTTTGTACTTGCCCACCTGAAAATCCCAAGGTAGGCCCTTGACTGGAATCCGTCAAATTCGAAGTTATTAGTCCCCAATCGGAGGGTACTCTAGGTTTCATCTCCGTCCTTGTGTCTGTCTACCCGTCCATCCGTCTGTCCGTCCGTCCGCCCGTCGGTCTGTCTGTCAATCCGCCGGACTCACATATAGCTTTCCGGATGTTTGTTTCTCAATGCTTCAAGATATTGATCTGATATTTTGTGTATAGCTTTAACATGTTAATATAGCTACAGATCACGTTTACCCATTTATTGACAGTGTTATAGCATAGCCTTTGAAGTTAGGAGATAAAAAATTAGTTTTCCGGCCTTTTGTTTTGTTTTGTCGCAATACCTCAAGTTACTGAAATGAAAGTTGTGTCTTATACCATGCTAATTAAACTTTAAATTTGGGGTATTTTGAGGGGCGGCCCCTCGGATTGGTACAGGAGATGACACTTAAGAATGGCCGTTTGGGGGTCCCACAGGCCCACACCTACATATTGCAGGCATCAGGCCTTTTGTACTCGCAATGCTAATTAAACCTCTCTGGGCTCCCGGACTATTACTTTACCACATACTGTGACAGATGAAGTCTCACCTTCATGACGATTTACTCATTTTTGACAGAGTTATGGCCCTTGAACTTTAGAGATACGAACATTTGTTTTCCTGGTTTAATATATTATTATTATTATTATTATTATTATTATTATTGCTGTTTTGTTTTTGGCAAAACCTCAAGATATTGAGCTGGAATTTTGTGTATAGCTTTATCACATTCATGATTCTGCTACATATCAAGATGGACTTTCATAGAATTTTACCCATATTTACGGCATCATGGCCGTGGAGTTTAGGGAATATAAAAATATGTTTTCCTGACTCTTTTTTTTCAATGCCTGAAGATATTGAGATGGAATTCTGTATATAGCTTTATCAAGTACTGTTATGGATCAATGTTAACGTGTTTTGCTTCATCAGAACTCTCAGAATGTGTGTTTAATTTGGTTCCGTTGTGTGTATATAATACAAGTTTAATGTCTGAAGTCGAAGAATGATCAAAACCTTTCAAGGGGTGGTCATTCATCCATTCATTTGTTGTTGGGGCGAGACGTTGCCCAGTGGTAAAGCGTTCGCTTGATGCGTGGTCGGTGTGGGATCGATCCACGTCGGTGGGCTCCAGCCAGTGCACCACGACTGGTGTAACAAAGGCAGTGGTATGGACTAGCCTGTCTGTGGGATGGTGCATATAAAAGATCCCTTGCTGCTAATCGAAAAGAGTAGCCCATGAAGTGGCAACAGCGGGTTTCCTCTCTCTCTATATATGTGTGGTCCTTAACCATATGTATGACTCCATATAACCGTAAATAAAATGTGTTGAGTGTGTCGTTAAATAAAACATTTCCTTCCTTCCTTCCTTCATTTGTTGTTATTTTGGTGCTGATATCACAGCTCAGCTAACTGGGCTGTCTGTCCAGGGCGGAGTTGTTAGTGATTAGTGAGAGAGAAGTCGATGTAGTGGCCGTACACCTACCCCACCTACCCGTCTGAGTCATTAAGCTTGCTCTGGGTGGGAAGCGATATCGGGGAGGGGGTGGAGGGAGGATTTAACATCATTGGTCAAGTGCTTGCTTCAGGTGCTTGCGTTGCAGGATCGAACCACCTCGGTGGATCAATTCTACTGACTGGATTTTTCTCCTTCCAACAACTGCACCACAACTGGTCAAAGGCCGTGTTATGTGGTTTCCTGTCTTTGGGAAAGTGCATATAAAAGATCCCTTGCTGCATTAGAAAAAAATGTAGCAGGTCTCCTCTGATGACTACGTGTCAGAATTACCAAATATTTGACATTTAATATGACATCCGATGATTCATTAATTAATGTACTCTAGTGGTTTCGTTAAACTAAAACGTTTTATACGCACGGGCCCACATCCTGATCTCAAGATGATGACAGATAAGTAGTTTCATTTCCTGTTAGAATGTCCCTCTTGAACTTAAATGGTTACCTCAATACATTGGAACGTGAGTAGTTTGATTTTCGTTTAGAAAGTCCCTCTAGAAATCAGAGGATAACCTGAATATTTGGACGAGAGTATTTTGGTTTCCTTAAAGGGACATTCCTGAGTTTGCTGCAATTTTTAAGATGTCATCGACTAACATAGACTTTTTAGCGATTTTAATTACATATCAAATATATTTTTCTGCATAAAATATTAGTAATATTTGTACTACGTTAAATTTCATTTTATTTGCTAAAAAACATTTTTTTTCGTACGTACGAAATTATTTGAAGACAAAATCCAGTTTGGGTTTCTTACAAATATTAAGACGACCAGAAACACATTGAATATACAGACACTGATATTCTATACATGAAAATGTATTTAATATGTAAGTTTAATCGTAGAAATATTTTATTAGTCGGAAACATCTTACAATGCAGCAAACTAAGGAATGTCCCTTTAAGAGTTTGGCCTCACTAGTTCGACAAGGCAGCAAATAGACTACAGCTCTTCAAACATGCGAGTATTAATCTGTAGTAGCTTGAGATACATATATTTTAGCTTGTCCCTCTAAAAACAGTGAGGAGCTTGATGTTAATCTATTTCAATTGGCCCTTTGGAAATAAGTGAGTAGGTTAATATTAATGTATTTTATCATATCCATCTACAAATAAGTTAGTTGGTTGATATTATTCATTTTTGAACAACTTTAACAATATAATAGTTTAATAATTTTACAGAAACATCTGGTGGTCTTGTTGGTTGTCAAAAAGAGAAGGTCCAACCAGAAGTCTTGAGACGAGGGCGTGCATAATCACACCATTTAATCAGCTTTTCCGGACAAATCAACAAACACGTCTGATTTTTTTTGGTAGCAGACAAATGACGGAAAAGTGCTAGCTTAACCATTACTATATGGACTATATATAGAGGACTTTATTAAATATTTCATTGAATTTGTTTATTCAGTCATTATGTTCTTTAAAAACCTTGGAAGTCAAACATATTTCTAAGTGTAAAGAAGAAAAGCCCCAAATATATCAAAACAATATCGAGTCAGAATCAACTATTGATGTTTGAAAACATGATATCAAAATATTTACAGACAACTGCGGCTGTTGATACTCCTGTTGATGTTAATATTGAGAAAAGGTCTGGATACTAAATCTGAAGGACAAAACTGTAATACGTGATCAGGGCCGTATCTCTGCACAATGCAGACTCGAATGGGCATTGGGCAAAATAATGGCTGATTCCACAGATGGCTATCTAGTTCCTTGTGTCCACGGATGGCTATCTAGTTCCTTGTCTACAGGAGGACAACCACTCCTGAGAAGGTCCTTAATGGACATAATTTTCAGCCCTCTTGCACAAACCACAAAGAGGACTGCCACTCCGGACTCGTTTATTGAATCAAAATTACATTTGATAAATTACGCAGGTCATTAAGTCCGTTTTTCTCGAACACTGTTGGGTGATGTATGGTTCACATGCCAGGTTTGAATAAACAACTGATACAACAGAGAACAATATTTTAACCGACACCACTAGAGCACACTGATTTATGAATCATCGGCTATTGGATGTGAAACATATGGTCATTTTGACACATTCATAGACAGGAAACCCGCTACATTTGTTTTATTAGTAGCAAGGGATCTTCTATATGCACCATTCTATAGACAGGATAGCACATACCACGACATTTGATATACCAGTCATGGTGCACTGGCTGGAAGGAAAAATAAACCCAATGGAAACCATTGACGGGGATCGACCCTAGATCGACCGCGTATTAAGCGAACGCTTTAACACCGGGCTACATCCTGCCCAACAGAGAACAAATGAAGGTCTGTAATCGTGGATGTTTCCTTCTCATCTTTCTCACCAATTGCACGAGACAGATAACATCACCTACATCCTGCCCAACAGAGAACAAATGAAGGTCTGTAATCGTCGATGTTTCCTTCTCATCTTTCTCACCAACTGCACGAGACAGATAACATCACCTACATCCTGCCCAACAGAGAACAAATGAAGGTCTGTAATCGTCGATGTTTCCTTCTCATCTTTCTCACCAACTGCACGAGACAGATAACATCACCTACATCCTGCCCAACAGAGAACAAATGAAGGTCTGTAATCGTCGATGTTTCCTTCTCATCTTTCTCACCAACTGCATGAGACAGATAACATCACCTACACAATGGTCCCATAGACCTGCTCAGTATTTTATTTTGCAAAGAACAATAATCTTATATATATTTTAATCCAGAATGATATAACCGCTTTTAAACTGAATTTTAATAAACATATGAGCAATACAAATTTCAGATTTTTTTATTCTGTTCATTCTGAACGCAAGACTAGAGTTGGGCGAATTGCGACATTTGTTTTTGGAGAAGAGTTGTTTCTATGGCCATTTTGTCAGTAGAATCCAAATCTGATGGACGTTTGTACCTATCGGTTAATGGCAAAAATTCAAAATGGCGGCCAAAAAGTATAACCTTTTACAACATTATGTGTATTTTCAATATACTATGGCATGTAATATATGATTTCTTACGTTTTTCAGAATGCTGATTTCAAAATTTTATATAAAGCATAGATATCAAAATGTGATGTTATAGTGACGTATGATTAAAGTGACAGAGCCTTGTTTTTAAACACTAAGTTATATTTTTCACTTTGTAACTGAAATCATACTTTACTTAGATTTTATTGTTTAGATTATCCATTTCCATACACCCGATACATCCGCATATATCCGATACATCCGAAGTGTTTCTGGTCATCCTGGTGTTTCTAATACAACAAAATGCATTTTTCATATTTTTAAAAACGCACGTACGTCTGACAAGTATCGGTTACAGAGACGAGTTGTAGTGTATTTTTAAGGGCATTTCCCCGTTTCACTGTTTCGCCCTGTTGTAACTTTACCAGTTTTGTAGCTTAACTAAACTTAGTGTCCATGTTTATGGGTTGAAACTAGGGTCTGCACCTTTAATGAATTTATTTATAGAATCGCATTAATATGACCAATTGATTGTTGTATTGATCCTTCCAGGTTTAAGATCCTAGATGTAGAAATTGGTTTAAGTTCTCCTTGTCTCCGTCCTATACCTATTTGCTATACAGTAAACTGATAATGAAACGTAAAAGGAAAACATGAGAACGTTTTGGCTGGAATGACATAAAATGTACCATCATCACTACCACCATTACCACCAACACAACCGCCACCAACAACATCATTAGCAAAACCAGCATCACCACCGCCACTACCATTACCAACATCATTGGTGTTGTGGTGTTTGGTATTGCTAATTGTGCTGGTGGTGGTGTTGGTGATGATGGTGTTGGTGATGTCGGTGTTGATGAGTGTAGTGTTGGTGATGATGGTGTTGGTAATTTGGTGTTAGAGATGATGGTGTTGGTGATGGTGGCATTCGTGGTGGTGGTGGTGGCGGTTGTGTTGGTAATGGTGGTGTTTGTGATAGTGATTTGGTTGTTACGATGTTGTTGTGATGGTGGTGTTTGTAATGGTGGTGGTGTTGGTGATTGTGGTGTTGATGATGGTGATGGTGGTGGTGATGGTGGTTATGATGGTGGTTGTGATGGTGTTGGTGATGGTGGCATTCGTGGTGGTGGTGGCGGTTGTGTTGGTAATGGTGGTGTTTGTGATAGTGATTTGGTTGTTACAATGTTGTTGTGATGGTGGTGTTTATAATGGTGGTGGTGTTGGTGATTGTGGTGTTGATGATGGTGATGATGGTGGTTGTGATGGTGTTGGTGATGTTTGTGGTGGTGGTGTTGATGGTTTTGGTGTTAGTGGTGATGTTGATGATGTTCGTGGTGGGTTTTTTTATTTATACTGATTTATAATAAGGGTTTTCCATGTAGATTCTGTTTTAATTAATTTCTTTAACCAAACAATCTTTTGTGCTTTAATGAAATATGTTATGACTGGAACTTTAATACCACCATCTTGTATATTACATGACATATGTTCACGTTTAATTTCATCAGGTTTTCCTTTCCATATACATTTTAAAATAATTCTTTGTGATTGATTAACATCTTCTTCAGATGGATCAGGGATAGATAAAAACAAGTGATTTAGTTTTGGTAAAATGAAACATTTTAGTACTGTGTTTCTACCTAAAGACCAAATCTTTAAAAAAATTATCTATAGAATTTAATTGATTGATATAATTAATCTGTACCATGTTTTCTATATCAACATACAATTTAATACCTAATAAATCAAATGTGATTTGAGTCCAGTCTAAATTCCATTCCTTACATAACTTATATCTGCTTCTCTCCTTCGAGCTTAGATTTTATCTACATTAACCTTTAGGCCTGAAAATTAGCCTAGAACTGCAAAGTATTTAGAACTGCATAAAGACTCTTCTCTCTTGCATCTAATATTAATGATGTATCATCAGCAAACTGAGTTAATATTAATGATGTATCATCAGCAAATTGAGTTAATATTAATGATGTATCATCAGCAAATTGAGTTAATATTAATGATGCATCATCAGCAAATTGAGTTAATATTAATGATGTATCATCAGCAAATTGAGTTAATAAAAAATCCGTATTCCCAATTGTTATTCCCTTTATACCTTTGTTATTTTTCAACATCCTGTTAAAAATCTCTCCACATATTAGGAAGATGTATGGTGAAATCGGGTCCCCCTGTTGGCAACCTCTTCCCAATTTAAAAAAGGTGAAGCAAAACCATTAACTAATATAGTTGATTGTGAATCATGGAATATACGAATCCACTTTTGAATCGAAGGTACAAAACCAAAAACACCAAGAATATTACAAATAAATTTCCAGTCAACTGAATCAAATGCCTTTTCAAAGTCAATTAATAATAGTAAACCAGGAATTTGTTAGCTTTCGGTATATTACATGCCATATATTAATCATGTTACTTCACCTATATATATATCGGATATATCTTCCGGACATAAAGCCTTTTTGTTCTTCACTAATAATTTTAGGTAAGACTGATTTTATTCTTTGCACTATAACAGCTGAAGCAACTTTATATGACACATGTAATAACGAAATAGGTCTCCAGTATTTCAAAAACCGTTTAGATTTCTTTCCCTTAGGGATACACATTATAATACCTTGTTTTTGTGTTTTATAAAGATTGCCATTCTGATAAGGATAGTTTAAAGATTTTAATATTTATGTAAATCATACACATTATAATACCTTGTTTTTGTGTTTTATAAAGATTGCCATTCTGATAAGCATAGTTTAATGATCTTAATATTTAGGTAAATCATATACATTATAATACCTTGTTTTTGTGTTTTATAAAGATTGCCATTCTGATAAGGATAGTTTAAAGATTTTAATATTTATGTAAATCATACACATTATAATACCTTGTTTTTGTGTTTTATAAAGATTGCCATTCTGATAAGCATAGTTTAATGATCTTAATATTTAGGTAAATCATATACATTATAATACCTTGTTTTTGTGTTTTATAAAGATTGCCATTCTGATAAGCATAGTTTAATGATCTTAATATTTATGTAAATCATACACATTATAATACCTTGTTTTTGTGTTTTATAAAGATTGCCATTCTGATAAGGATAGTTTAAAGATTTTAATATTTATGTAAATCATACACATTATAATACCTTGTTTTTGTGTTTTATAAAGATTGCCATTCTGATAAGCATAGTTTAATGATCTTAATATTTAGGTAAATCATATACATTATAATACCTTGTTTTTGTGTTTTATAAAGATTGCCATTCTGATAAGCATAGTTTAATGATCTTAATATTTAGGTAAATCATACACATTATAATACCTTGTTTTTGTGTTTTATAAAGATTGCCATTCTGATAAGCATAATTTAATGATCTTAATATTTATGTAAATCATCCCAAAAGAATTTTAAAAACTCAACAGTGAAGCCATCACACCCTGGACTCCTTTCATTTTTCATATTTTTAATGTTGCTAGGGTCTCATCATAGCTTAATTCACGTTCAAGCTTTTGAGCCTTCTCAGGATTAAGTTTGGAAATTTCAGTTTTTTCAAATAATTTGTTCAAATCTATATCACTAGCATCTTTTTTACAATTTTCATAAAATACGTTTGCTTCACTCAGCATATCTGAGGTCTTATTAATGAATTTACCTTCATGTGTTTTTAATTCAATGAAAGATTTATTTAGGAAGTTTCCTGACTCTAATTTCAAAAAATACTTAGTCGGATTCTTACCTTTTTCTTTCCATCTTGCTTTCGATCTTATAACATTTCCTTTTCTTTTTTGGTTACTAATTATTTTCTATTCCAAAGTTTACCTCTTTAATTTCTCTAGTTATGTTATTTTTGGCATCAAGGTCATTTACACTATCTAATTCTTTTGTTAGATCACATAATTTAGTATTTAGTTCCATTTCTTGTTTTATCTGTGTGTTGGTTTTCTTCATCGATGAATAAAAGATAGTTTTACCACATATCATGAATAAGAGCATTTCCCATAATAACTGATCATTTATAACATATCGTTCTACATTTTAATCATGTTCATTAGAATTGCCTTCATCTCTATATTGATCAAGAGTTTCTTTAATGGTTTCTTTGACTATCTGTACATACTTTTGATCATGTTCATTAGAATTGCCTTCATCTATATATTGATCAAGCGTTTCTTTAATGGTTTCTTTGACTATCTGTACATACTTTTGATCATGTTCATTAGAATTGCCTTCATCTATATATTGATCAAGAGTTTCTTTAATGGTTTCTTTGACTATCTGTACATACTTTTGATCATGTTCATTAGAATTGCCTTCATCTATATATTGATCAAGCGTTTCTTTAATGGTTTCTTGACTATCTGTACATACTTTTGATCATGTTCATTAGAATTGCCTTCATCTCTATATTGATCAAGAGTTTCTTTAATGGTTTCTTTGACTATCTGTACATACTTTTGATCATGTTCATTAGAATTGCCTTCATCTATATATTGATCAAGAGTTTCTTTAATGGTTTCTTTGACTATCTGTACATACTTTTGATCATGTTCATTAGAATTGCCTTCATCTATATATTGATCAAGCGTTTCTTTAATGGGTTCTTTGACTATCTTGTACATACTTTTGATCATGTTCATTAGAATTGCCTTCATCTTTATATTGATCAAGAGTTTCTTTAATGGTTTCTTTGACTATCTGTACATACTTTTGATCATGTTCATTAGAATTGCCTTCATCTATATATTGATCAAGAGTTTCTTTAATGGTTTCTTTGACTATCTGTACATACTTTTGATCATGTTCATTAGAATTGCCTTCATCTATATATTGATCAAGCGTTTCTTTAATGGTTTCTTTGACTATCTGTACATACTTTTGATCTTGTAATAATGAGTTATTAAATTTCCAAAAAAACGTTTCCTCGTTCAATTTAAAACTAGGTAAAATATTTGTAGATAAGATAAGAGATTATGTGAAATAGGAAAATAAGATTATACACTGAAGATAAGAGATTATGTGAAATAGGAAAATAAGATTATACACTGAAGATAAGAGATTATGTGAAATAAGAAAATAAGATTATACACTGAAGATAAGAGATTATGTGAAATAAGGAAAATAAGATTATACACTGAAGATAAGAGATTATGTGAAATAAGGAAAAAAGGTCCAGGCGTGATTGGTTCACTGGTGTTGGCTGCCTGCAGGGAAACCTTTTCAAATTGGGATTTTTCTATCTCCAGGGATCTATTAAATCTGTTTCTTTACGTTCTAACATTTTCTTCTGTGCGTTCTGTGCGTTTGGATTGTTTAGTGTTTTATAATTAAACAAATCAAGGAGAGAATATTGAACCAAATTTCAATCACCGAAAACCATGTATTTGGATCATGTATACAAATTAATGTTATTAATATGTTGTCAATTTCTAATGCCAATGCTACCCATTTACCATTATTATTATTACATGTTTTTTAAACCTTAAACTCAACATTGTTGTTAAACAATAAAACAATGTTAAATTAATATCAAATTGTACTAATTTGATTAATGGTAAGTGACCCCCAAAAGTAAGTATTTGTTTTTTACACTACGATGTTTAGTCAATATCGCCCTCCATGTTTCCCAGTAGTTTGAGGCCCGTAGTAACAATGTGTAAAATATGAGAATAAGTTGGGGGTGGGCGGGAGAGACTAGCAATTGTTTTTTGTTTTTTTTCATTTATGTACATAGTACGACAAATAAAAAATAAATAATCCGGGCGCCAGGGGGTGGGGGGGGGGGGGGGGGGGGGGGGGTGGGGAGGGAGATTTTCACAGGCCCCCTGTTGCTATTGACATGTAGTTGATCAATTATATCCCAGTTGATGCGCCCTTTTTAATTAACTTTAAAACAAATTATTCGTCACTCAATACTCAATTGCCATGAAAACTCGTATCTTAACATTTTCCAGTGTGCATGCCCCCAGACCCTTAGGATGCTCGGATAAGTTGCATTCGACAAAGTCAAATTCCCATTTTTATAATTGTGTGATCCCCCTCTCCCTTTAACAAAATTTAGATCCGCCACTCACACCCCCCCCCCCCCCCCCCCCCCACCACCCGCTCGTCCACAAGATTGGTATAAATTCAGTTTCTACTAATCGCAAGTACATACAACGCATCCCCTCCTGCCCCGGAATTGGTCACTGGCGATGTTAAATACTAAGTCCAGGATGGGTGTGCCTGAACCTAACTTGGATATGAGCACGTAAAAAGAGTTCCCCTACCCATACAACGCATCAGGGCATCTTCAGCTACACTGAATACAACCGATTGTCCGAGACTATTGTATTTACGCCTGGATTGTAGCAGGTCTAAAATTCGAGCGATTTCGTCCCTCCAATAGTCCCAGACTTCGACTTGTCTTCATTCTGACTTTCACATGAAAGTCTCAGCGTTCGCAAATAGTCCGAGACAACGTCATGCATTAGACCCCACCTGGGCCCGTAAGAACAATATCTAGAGTGGTGGGGGTGGGGGTGGGGGAGGTGTCACAATCTCTTGTATGGGGACTACTGACTCTTATGGGGGTGGGGTGGGGGGCTGACACAAGCCACATTTTAATGTTAATTTATATGAAGTAGGACCCCTCACCCCAAACGTACATTTTCGTCCTCAAGTGGGGGCACTGATCCCCGCAATTCCCACGAGCCTGTGAATGTTTATGTATATGGCGAGTTCGGTGAGGGGTTGACGATTGGGTGGGGGGGGGGGGGGGGTGGAAAGAAAGGACGTATGCCGCTCCGCCGATTTGTTTGGAAAACTTACTGTATCACCCTTCTTCTTTTCTTTTAAATAACATGCAAAATTGAGTGATGTATCGAAATGTGGACCGTTCCTCAAACTTCCTCTGGACAATCAACTTGAACAAACGCCCCCATTGATCACTGCATCGGTTAAAGGGACAGACCCTAGTTTTTAAACACTAAGGTATATTTTTCACTATTAGAGCCGTTCTTGAACACTGAAGTGAAACATTACTTATATTTTATTGTTTAGATTATCCATTTCCGTACAACAGAAGTGTTTCTAATACCACAAAATAAATTTTTCATATTTTTTAAAATGCACGTGCGTCTGAGAAGTAATGATTATGGAGTCGTGTTTTAGTCTATTTTTAACATCACTACCAAACAACTATATAGGGTTACAACCGAATCAAAATTTGTTTTGTTTAATGACACTACTAGGGCACGTTCATGTATTAATCATCAGCTATTGGATGTGAAACATATGGTCATTTTGACACAGTCGTAGAGAGGAAACCCACTACATTTTTCCATAAGTAGCAAGGGATCTTTTATATGCACCATCCCACAGATAATAGCACATACCACGACCGTTGATATATCAATCGTGGTACACTGGCTGCAACGAGAAATAGCCCAATGGGCCCACGGATAGTAAGCCCTTTGATTAATGAAAAATATATTTATTGAACTTAAAATAACAATTTATGAGAGGAAGCCATTGATTGGTACTTTTGTCTTGGTTTTAATCCTGGTTTTGTTCTCATTACACATGCAATAGCAAAAACACACAGAATGGTGTGAAATGCGTTCACTACATTCTCAATCATGTTGCATGCAATACACGTGAAATGCCAGTATGTGGACACATAAAAGTCACGAACGGTGTCATATTCCTCGTCACATTAAGAATGCCACGACTCGAAGAAGAACAAAGGGAGCGAGCGTTGGGCATGGTTCAAGGGGGGACTTCACAAAGCCAAGTTGCTAGGACCTTCAGAGTCCACCCATCAACTATTGGACGACTTGTTGAACGTCATCAACAGACCGGGAGTGTCCGTGATCGACCTCGACCTGGTCAACGTCCCGTTACGACCCCACGCCAAGATCGGCAGATTCAACGACACCACCTCCGTTACCGGTTCAGAACTGCGACGATGATAGCAAGCAACACGATAGGACGTCATGGAAGGCATATCCATCCGATGACGGTCATCCGTCGACTCAGATGCAGACGCCAGTACAACGGTAACATCATGACACCGCGACATCGTGCTGCGAGACTACAGTTTGCTCTCCAGAATGGTAATCATCCACCAGCCTTTTACCGGAGCATTGTTTTATCAGAACAGTCCCGTTTCTCTGTCTCCTTTGCCGATGGAAGAGCACGTGTGTACAGGAGACTCCATGAACGGTACGCTGACGGATGTGTGAGGGAACGTGATCGGTTTGACGGCGGTTGTCTGATGGTATGGGGGGGGGGGGGGGGGGGGGGGGGGGGGGGGGGGGGGGGGGCAATCAACTGTGATTTCAGGAGTGATCTCATCATTGTCCACGATTCCCTTACAGCCCAGCGTTATGTTGACGTTATTCTAAGACCAGTTCTCCAGCCACTTTTGCGCCGTCACCGAAGACCAGGACGTCCCCTTCTGTTTTCAACAATACAGTGCCCGTCCACATACTGCAAGAATTACCCAGGCATTCCTCCAACAAGCCGGTATCACCGTTGTGAACTGGCCCGCCGTTTCACGGGACTTGAACCCAATTGAACACATTTGGGATGAGTTAGGACGTTGTGTACGTCACCGCTAGCCACCACCGCGTAACGACGCTCAGCTTGCACAGGCGTTGCAGGAGGAGTGGAGGAACATTCCTGTGGCTTATTTGAGATGTTTGTGCCAATCCTTTCCCCGTCGTCTTCACGCATGCTCACGGGCCAATGGTGGACACACCAGATACTGACCTTTATGGGGGGGGGGGGGGGGGGGGGGGGGGGGGTTGAACTTTTCGATTACGATATGGGGGGGGGGGGGGGGGGGGGGGGGGGGGTTTGAACTTTTCGATTACGAATGCAATTCGATTACTGATGATAACTGGCCATGTTTCCATTGATTTATGACAATTTTTTTATTTTTTTTAAAGAAGGAAAGGAAAGAAATTTTTTATTTAATGACGCGCTCAACACATTTTATTTACGGTTATATGGAAGAAAGGAAATGTTTTATTTAACGACGCACTCAACACATTTTATTTACAGTTATATGGTGTCAGAAATATTGTTAAGGACCACACAGATATTGAGAGAGGAAACCCGATGTCGCCACTTCATGGGCTACTCTTTTCGATTAGCAGCAAAGGATATTTTATATGCACCATCCCACAGACAGAATAGCACATACCACAACCTTTGATATACCAGTGTGGTGCAATGGCTGGAACGAGAAATAGCCCAGTGGACCCACCGACGGGGATCGATCCCAGACCGACCGCGCATCAAGCGAGTGCTTTACCACTGGGCTACGTCCCGCCAACCCTAGTTTGAAGTTTAGTTAATCTACAAACCTGTAACACATTTAGATAAAGTTACAACAGAGTGAATGAAGAGTCTGTGACGTTATGGCCCTGTCACACTATAGCGTATGAGAGAAACGTATGAGTTGCGTATGAAAATTCATAAAATAATTTTCATACGCACAAGAAGCCCTTGAAAATGCAGAATTGTGCGTATACTTACCGTATTTAACCTATGCGTAGCGTATGGCCAGCGTATGACCAGCGAATGTCAGGAAATGTTAGCCTATGGCCAGCGTACTCTGCGTATGGCTAGCGTATGACAGCGTATGACCATCGTATGTCAGCGTGTGACCAGCGTATGGCCAGCGTACTCTGCGTATGGCTAGCGTTTGACAGCTATGACCAGCGTATGTCAGCGTGTGACCAGCGTGTGACCAGCGTATGGCCAGCGTACTCTGCGTATGGCTAGCGTATGAGTAGCGTATGAACTGCGTATGTCCAGCGTATCTCGATCACGTGACACAGTGCCTATATCAACGGCAGTCTTTCCAGATTGCAGCATTATTGCAGTAGACGTCACGCTACCAAGATGCCTCCCAAGAAGAAGACATCGTCTACCCGGGGCCGAGGAAAAGGCAAGAAGACCCTACCTGCTGAGTTTGAGCCACCTGCTGATATTGCTACACCTGCTGATGATGAGCCAGATGTGCCAGGTGTTGCTGAGGGCTCAAGATCCCCAACTCCTCCTCGTGAACGCTCCCGTGAGTCATCGGTCTCATCATCTGTCTCCACCTCCTCCCGCCTGGCTGATGACAAGGGGAAGAAGAAGATGAAAAGGGCCAAGAGGAACCCCTGCAACCTCAGCATCACCGAGTTCGTGTTCCTTAAGACGGTCACTCCCCACCGTCCTGAGCCCCTCCAGAGTGTAAGTATGCAACTATTATACTTTTTCTGGACCTCATTAATTTGATGACAATTCAATTTGCAATAATTTTTAGATTCATTTTTGGCATTGATTTTACTCATGATTTTATTATTGGTCTTTGCGGGTGAAGGCAACCATCCAACAGCACAGAGGAGACCTTGATGCTGCCGAGACTGCCTGCGCTGAGATTGAGATTGGCCTGGATGAGCTCACCCGTACCCCCTCAGCC
Organism: Gigantopelta aegis; assembly: GCF_016097555.1. Taxonomy (NCBI): domain Eukaryota; kingdom Metazoa; phylum Mollusca; class Gastropoda; order Neomphalida; family Peltospiridae; genus Gigantopelta; species Gigantopelta aegis. Next base: position 31,064,613 of record NC_054709.1, on the reverse strand, counting down.
ACCCCTTCATCATCACGCAAGCGGCCTCAGGACCCGCAAAGCGCCCTCCTTCAGTCCCTACAGAAGAGAGTTGCTGAGTCCGGCATCATCCTCAAGGACCTCTCCAAAGCCCAGCAGCACCCCATCACAGCCCGTACAGCCTTCGCCAGCTATGTAAAAGACAGCCTGCTGACCATGTCCAAGGCAAAGTACAAAAAGGCGAGGTCGACCATCAACCGGTTGCTGTCACACCTGATGGATGAGGACAGTGATGATGACATACAAAGTGGCATGGAAGCTCCCCCCATCCCAGCAAGCCAGCCACTGTCAACCACCTCAACCACTGCGCCCCAGTTCAACTTCCTCCTTCGGCTCGTACAGCTCAACCTCCGAGCAGTATCAGCTACCTCCCCACATGTGGCGAAACGTGCCTCCAGCAGCATCAGTATGGGATTCTCAATCTAAAGAGTACATGGACCAGAACTACCACCCTGATCCTCAGCAAACTCAGCAGCAGCACCAGAATCCCACCCCTGCCCCCGTGTATGCCGCCGTGGCTTCTGCTGGCCAGGTACTGAGGGATCAGCCTTATCCAACCCAGCCCACTCCAGGCCGAGCCGTTGACCACAGCTTCCAGTACATTTTTCCCCTGTGTCCAACCTGTCAAATTTTAGTGGCATCACGGCATCTCCTGGTGTCGGTTCTCTGGATCTGGACCTCAACACACCATAACCAGGAAAGAAGTAATGACTCTTTAGTGACTGTTGTTTGTGTGACTGTTGTTGGAGTGACTGTGTTTTTTTTAACTGTGATTACTATGTACAATTATTACCATTATTACCATGTGCCATTATTAATGATCAGTTGATCCTATGATTAAAATTATTTAAAACTTAAATGTGTTGGTTTTCATACTTTTATAATACATGAAATGATATGTAATTTAAAAGTACCGCTGACCATTGCCACCTAAAATAATAAACTGCACTTTACACTTGACTTTAAAGTCGAGTGGAAAGTGCAGTTTATTATTGACTAAATACAGATAACTAAAATGGTTTTGTTTTAAAAAGACACTATTTCTATATTCAATAATATTTTTCTCAAAATCATTCATAAATAATTAATCATTTATTATTTATAATATATGGCCAAATCTGCGAACATTAACGGGATTACAGTACCGTGTATATGATGAACACACAAATGATCACATCCTGTCGTGACCATGGTTACTAGAATGATGAACACACAAATGATTTTCACCACCAAAACCCTTGGATATCAAATATATATGGTTGTATTATGTTTTAAAGAGCAAAATGATTTAATATTTGGCTTGGACCTAATTGTAATTAGGTGCTATTAAAATAGCCTAAATAGCCTCCAACAATACGTAGATTAGCCATATCAGCAGTCAAATTTTAAGCACGCACTTGTTTTTGGCAGTATATATCTGAGCAATATTGAGATGTTGAAGATTGCGATCAAAATGTTTTGGCGGGGTCAAAATTAGACTGCTCATATGACTAATCTATGTCTTTTGGGAGGTAGGCAAATATCTTAATGTGTCAAGTTAACCTAGATAGGCAAGAATGACACACATTCAGAATTTTATTATCTGAATTTATTCGAGCTTTAAACTATACAATTGTGTAAAGTAAATGGTACATATTAATCACATAAAAAAACACAGTCTCTATAATGACACAACAGCAATTACAACAATAGTCACTACTTCTTTCCTGGTGGTGGTGGTGGTGTGTGTGTGTGTGTGTGTGTGTGTGTGTGTGTGTGTGTGTGTGTGTGTGTGTGTGTAGAGGTCCTCTAAATCATCATCTTGCCATGGAACTGCACCTGCTTCTGAGTTGGCCCAGTGCTTCAGGAGGTTCCTCTGCTTCTTTCCTTTCTTGGTGGAGGTGTTATGGCCAGCAACTGTTATTGTCTATGTATATTTCACAGGATAAAGCTGATATCCGACGTTATTAACTAGTTATTGTCTACGTATATTTCACAGGATAAAGCTGATATCCGACGTCATTAACTAGTTATTGTCTACGTATATTTCACAGGATAAAGCTGATATCCGACGTCATTAACTAGTAATTGTGTATGTATATTTCACAGGATAAAGCTGATATCCGACGTGTCTATGTATATTTCACAGGATAAAGCTGATATCCGACGTCATTAACTAGTTATTGTCTACGTATATTTACACGATAAAGCTGATATTCGACGTCATTAACTAGTTATTGTCTACGTATATTTCACAGGATAAAGCCGATATCCGACGTCATTAACTAGTTATTGTCTACGTATATTTCACAGGATAAAGCTGATATCCGACGTGTCTATGTATATTTCACAGGATAAAGCTGATATCCGACGTCATTAACTAGTTATTGTCTACGTATATTTCAGAGGATAAAGCTGATATCCGACGGCATTAACTAGTTATTGTCTATGTATATTTCACAGGATAAAGCTGATATCCGACGTGTCTATGTATATTTCACAGGATAAAGCTGATATCCGACGTCATTAACTAGTTATTGTCTACGTATATTTCACAGGATAAAGCTGATATCCGACGTCATTAACTAGTTATTGTCTACGTATATTTCACACGATAAAGCTGATATCCGACGTATTTAACTAGTTATTGTCTACGTATATTTCACAGGATAAAGCTGATATCCGACGTCATTAACTAGTTATTGTCTACGTATATTTCACAGGATAAAGCTGTTATCCGACGTCATTAACTAGTAATTGTGTATGTATATTTCACAGGATAAAGCTGATATCCGACGTGTCTATGTATATTTCACAGGATAAAGCTGATATCCGACGTCATTAACTAGTTATTGTCTACGTATATTTCACAGGATAAAGCTGATATTCGACGTCATTAACTAGTTATTGTCTACGTATATTTCACACGATAAAGCTGATATTCGACGTCATTAACTAGTTATTGTCTATGTATATTTCACAGGATAAAGCTGATATCCGACTTCATTAACTAGTTATTGTCTACGTATATTTCACAGGATAAAGCTGATATCTGACGTGTCTATGTATATTTCACAGGATAAAGCTGATATCCGACGTCATTAACTAGTTATTGTGTATGTATATTTCACAGGATAAAGCTGATATCCGACGTGTCTATGTATATTTCACAGGATAAAGCTGATATCCGACGTCATTAAATAGTTATTGTCTACGTATATTTCACAGGATAAAGCTGATATCCGACGTCATTAACTAGTTATTGTCTACGTATATTTCACAGGATAAAGCTGATATCCGACGTGTCTATGTATATTTTACAGGATAAAGCTGATATCCGACGTCATTAACTAGTTATTGTCTACGTATATTTCACAGGATAAAGCTGATATCCGACGTCATTAACTAGTTATTGTCTACGTATATTTCACAGGATAAAGCTGATATGCGACGTGTCTACGTATATTTCACATGATAAAGCTGATATCCGACGTCATTAACTAGTTATTGTCTATGTATATTTTACAGGATAAAGCTGATATCCGACGTGTCTAAGTATATTTCACAGGATAAAGCTGATATCCGACGTCATTAACTAGTTATTGTCTACGTATATTTCACAGGATAAAGCTGATATCCGACGTCATTAACTAGTTATTGTCTATGTATATTTTACAGGATAAAGCTGATATCCGACGTCATTAACTAGTTATTGTCTATGTATATTTCACAGGCTCACCTGTTCTCGATGATCTTCAAAGTCTCCAGATCGTCGTCACAAAATGAAGTGTGTAGTGAGACCGAAACTCTCCACTGACTCACCTGTTCTTGATGATCTTCAAAATCTCCAGATCGTCGCCACAAAATGAAGTGTGTAGTGAGACCTAAACTCTCCACTGACTCACCTGTTCTCGATGATCTTCAAATTCTCCAGATTGTCTCCTGTCTGTCTGTTGTCTGCCGTGCACGATTCTACTCGAATGGCCGGTAAAACTGAAGTAAAAACATAATAATAATAATAATAATAATAATAATAATAATAATAATAATAAGAAGAAGAAGAAGAAAGTCCCTATTTAAAGGTACAGTGTACTGGAGAAAAAGAAAAAAAAAAAAAGAAAAAAAAAAAGAAAAAGAAAGAAGAGTGTATTTCTGGCTGAAACCTACACTTTCTAGAATTGACCGAAGTGGGACGTAGCCCAATGGTAAAACATTTGTCAGATGCTCGGTAGCTCTAGGATCGATTCCTGTTGGTGGGCCGAACAGGCTATTTCGTTACAGGCATCATACCACGACTAGAATATCACACTGGTATATACTATCCTGTCTGTGGGATAGTGCATATAAAAGATCCTTTGCTACTAATGGAGAAATGTAGCGGGTTTCCTCTATTTGCCCATAACGCAAGTCGCAGACGCAACAGTCAAACTGCACGCACGCGCTGGATCCAGTTCATATGATCGTTTAAGACAGTGATCAATTATTATTGAGTTGATGATTTATCTACGCATAACATCCGCGAAAGGTGTGAGAGGCGCGTGTCTCACGAACGAATTGCGTACACGTAGTGAACAAAATACAGAGTAAAATTTTCATTTTTTCTCACGTTGACGTGTACTGTATTTTTTAACCCTTATCAGGCTGCATTGTTTTAAAAAAAAAATCAAGAATTTGACCTATCATACATTTTTAATGATATCTCTCTTAATTTTTGCCATATTGAAATGAAAATATACACACGTATTCTATAATGGACTGGCTACTTTACTACAATATTTTAAAATAAATTATTTTATTTATGTTACCATGGCAACAAGTACAAAGTTCAAAAGATTTGTTCTTTGATACTACTTAATAAATTTTTTATTTTAAGTTAATAAAGTTCTTGTAATATAAGACTATATATTTATTTATTAACTATATTTATGTTTTTAATGGATTTCCCCTAGAAAACACCTTTATTTGATAAAAACAAAATGGCATGAAATGATTAGTACTATCAGTTTTGTTTCATCATAATTTTCGGCATTAACAACAGTTTTAAAAGTGTTACTATTGCTACATTTTTTGTTAATTATTCTTCAAATTACACACACCTTACATGGGCGTACATAGGATTTTGAAAAGGGGGGTTCCAAAATAGATTGCAGAGATATTGGGCATATATTTCTATGTTGAGTAAATATAATAATGTCAGATATCAATGTCAGATATATTAAATTATAAAAAAAGCGATTTCAGGAGGGGGGGGGGGGGGTTCGGTCGAACCCATCGAACCCCCCCCCCCCCATGTACGCCCATGCACGCCCATGCCTTAAGTATATTAAATGTCCTTTAAATTAATATAATGTTTATAATTTTTGAAATCTGTTACCATGGTAACCACTGCAAATTGGGTAACTGCCAAAAAGGTGAAATTGAAGCAGGTTACTTCTACCAAAATCATTGAATAGTGTTAATATAATCCTCTGTCTGTTAAACAGACCCTTATACAACAAGAATGCATCTGATTAATATTAAGGTCCTGAGGTCAAAGGTCATGTACATAGTTAATAATGAAAACAGTAGTTTCCATTGCATTACATACTAAATCATTTAAGAAATTTCTTCAAACATCTTACTTATGAACTTCAAACTAGACAAACTAACTAATGCACATATTACTTTGTAGGTCATAGAATATCAGGTCAAAGGTCAAGGTCACATTAAAAAAAGGGGGCAATTATTGGGCATTTCTAACAAAAAAGATGCAACTGTTGGGCATTTCTCACAAAACTTCTTTAAAAAATTGTTAAACAAACCGACTTAAAACTTCTACTATGCATCACCAATCTATATTTTGCTTTTGGGGTCACCAGGTCAAATGTTAAGGTCACAATGAATAGAAAGAATCAATTGTCAATGCATTTCTTATGGAACCGGTTTACTTAATTGACCTTAAACTTCTAACTTATGAACTTCAAACTACGTAAACTAACTAATGCACATATTACTTTGTAGGTCATAGATTATCAGGTCAAAGGTCAAGGTCACATACAAAAGAGGCAATTGTTGGGTATTTTAACAAAAAAGACGCAATTGTTGGGCATTTCTGACAAAACTTCTTACAAAATTGTTAAACAAACTGACCTAAAACTTCTGCTATACAACACTGATCTATAGTTTGCTTTTGGGGTCACCAGGTCAAATGTCAAGGTCACAATGAATAGAAAGAATCAATTGTCAATGTATTTATTATGGAACTGTTTAAGAAATTGACTATAAACTTCTATCTTATGAACTTAAATTAGGCAAACAAATTACTTTGTAGGTCATAGATTATCAGGTCAAAGGTCAAGGTCACATACAAAAGCAGCAATTGTTGGGCATTTCGAACAAAAAAGAAACAATTGTTGGGCATTTCTGACAAAACGTCTTACAAAATTGTTAAACAATCTTACCTAAAACTTCTACTATGCAACACTGATCTATATTTTGCTTTTAAGGTCACCAGATCAAATGTCAAGGTCATAATGAATAGAAAGAATCAATTGTCAATGTATTTCTTTTGGAACCGTTCAAGAAATTGACCTGAAACTTCTACATCATGGCCATTATGCTAAGCAGATCCATATTCTGCTTTCTTTCGGGGTTACAAGATCAAAGGTCAAGGTCACAGTAAAAGGAGACAAATTGACAATGTATTTCCTACAAACTGTTTAACAAACTAACATTAAACTTCCACTTTATGACTTTTATATTAGACTGATCCATAACGATCTAGCTTTTGGGGGTCACCCAGTCAAAGGGCAAGGTCATATTTTGCTCATCGTGTCACTACCAAACTTTTTAACAAACCATCGGGTGGGGGGTGGGGGTGGGGGTGGAGGGCACAGACTCACGCCCCCAATTAAACCTTTCTTTTAACATAAATTTTATAAAATTATACACACATACATACAACAGATACCACTATCACGTGCTAAATGATTTTAAGTCATTATCAGTAAAACATGTACTATTATATTTCTATGTATTGCTGTTAAAATCATTGAGAACAAACACCACAAAATCCTCATGTAAAGAGTAGTTTTAGAACGACTTTTAAGGCCACAGAGTCAAATATCAAGGTCACTGTACATAATTTTGTAAAAGAAGGTTTCTACGTGATTTTACTGCAATCCATTTGACATGTTCATCTAAAACCTGTAACACGAGATGGACAGGCTTCACTAAGATCTTTACATGCAGGTCACTGCGAAAGAATTTTTATTTTATTTTTTATAGTGCATATTAGGCTTGTTTGTACCAAGGAGTGTATTATTATGTAGATCAAACTCATCAGATACAACACCACACTCCTGAGCTCTGTATAATAATACATTTTGTAAATTGAACCCAATTATTGTAATACATTTCCAATGGGTTGCCCTTATATTGTAATATATGCATTATGGGATGGGACAAGGGCCATTAGGGTAAAAACAAATGTCTGCATTACGTTAATGTTGAATGGTCCTTTGTTGATCTTTGTGGGGCGTGACGATGCCCTGTGGTAAAGCGATCGCTTGATGGCGGTCAGTTTGGGATCGATCCCAAAAGTTGGGTCCATTGATCTATTTGTCGTTCCAGCCAGAAAGAAGTGTTTTATTTAACGACGCACTCAACACATTTTATTTACGGTTATATGGCGTCAGACATATGGTTTCGGTCCACACAGGTTTTGAGAGGAAACCCGCTGTCGCCACTACATGGGCTACTCTTCCGATAGGCAGCAAGGGATCTTTTATTTGCGCTTCCCACAGGCAGGATAGCACAAACCATGGCCTTTGTTGAACCAGTTATGGATCACTGGTCGGTGCAAGTGGTTTACACCTACCCATTGAACCTTGCGGAGCACTCACTCAGAGTTTGGAGTCGGTATCTGGATTAAAAATCCCATGCCTCGACTGGGATCCGAACCCAGTACCTACCAGCCTGTAGACCGATGGCCTGCCACGACGCCACCGAGGCCGGTCGTTCCAGCCAGTGCACCACGACTGGTATATCAAAGGCAGTGGTATGTGCTATCCTGTCTGTGAGATGGTGCATATAAAAGATCCCTTGCTACTAATGAAAAAACACAGAGGGTTTCCTCTAACACTATATGTCAAAATTACCAAATGTTTGACATCCAATAGCCGATGATTAACATATCAATGTGCTCAAGTGGTGTCGTTGACCCCCCCCCCCTTTTTGTTGATCTTTGTGGCAAGTCAACAATAAGTAATGCAAAATCTTTCACTTTTAATACCCCGCTCTCTCTCACACTCGCAATAAAATATAGAATATCAGGTTTTTACGTTTTGATAACGTGGTTATTTGGCGAGGTTTAGATAACAGTGTAACAGGCGACCTTCAGATGGTTACATAAAAAAAAAAAGTTGTATTCTTCTACCAAAAATGTATTATATCGAACAATGTAGACCTATATAATTACTAAAAACTACGATAGAACAGACTGTATCGAAACAGGATACACCTAATTTGCATATCCAGGTCAGACTTCTTTGTCACGTGATTCTCCATTTAACTGTCGGTCGGAAAATTTTATCCCACGTTAGAGGATTATTTAACTGTCGGTCGGAAAATTTTATCCCACGTTAGAGGATTATTTCCAAAAATCTTTATTCTTTTCTCAAATCTCTAAAATCTTTATCAAAATATAATAACGAAACTGTGTATCGGTTCAGGCGCGCGTGCAAGTTAGGGTTTCAGGGTGAAAACCCCTCCGTATTCAAGGAAATTTTCTCTTCCTCCCCCCCCCCCCCCCCCCATATATTTTCCGGAGCATGACCCCATAACCCCCCTCTCCCTTCCTTGTTAAAATGCCTGCATACAAGCATAACCACATCTACTGGACTAATGCAAATGCAGCGCCTTGCCGCTCCATAATTATATGTGTGACATGCTATGTTCGGATTTTGTGATTGGTTCCTAAAATTGAGGAAGTTCAAAGCAATCCCCTCTGCGGTCCTATCGGCCTTCCCGAACTTCTGAGAATACATAACCTACCGGTAGTTTTGTTTAATGTAAGTGATTTGATGGGAGTTGGGGAGAGAAACAGTACCGAGCGTAAATGCGGTTCACCTTTATTAGTGCAACAAAAACAATTCTTCTTATTATTTATTTTTGTTTAGGCAATTCATCTTTGTGAATATCTATATAGGCCTGTAAATCGCATGCAAAATTACATTGCATTACCGTATCATAAAGTTTAGTGATTTTTTATGAAGTACAACAATAATAACTTAGTGATTTAATGTACATCCAAATAAAAACAAACAAAAATTTAAAAAGAAGGAAAGAAGAAAAAGCCCAAACCCCCAAAAACAAAACACAACAATACTGATATTCGTTGATACGTTAGCGTTACTGATATCTTTCGTGATAAAAGGAAGTGGTACTTGTGCTGTCAAATAATCCATTTTTGTAATAAATATCAACAAATAAATTTTTTTAAATCGATTGGAAAGGGGAAACAATGACATCACGTGATCAGCTGTCGAAAATGGCGCGAATGTCCTTTTGGGTACCAGACGTCGTCAGGTCGTTATAGTAAAACGTGTTCCATATAACTACGTTTTAGTAATATTTCGAAGTGAAACTACACTGTTCTTGTAATTCTGGTGTTATAGCTATGTATAATATAGTTCGTTGTAGCATGTGGGTAGGCCTACACTGAGGAATAAAAACCGCAACATCATAGATTAAAAACAAACGCATCTTCATTTTTTTATTTTTTTTAAATTTGCAATAAACACGCATTCTCAGCTGTCAGTTGTCTATATATTTCAGGATTTTATGCACCTATTATCCATTAACGTTTTCATATGTAAAAAATTAAAACAGTCAAACCATAGCGACACTATGACGACGGTTCCATGTGACGTCATAATACTTGACCTAGAACGTGTATACACGTCTGCAGTACTCTACGGGTTAATATATGTTAATTTGTTTTAAGTTTTTTAGTGTTAACAGATATCGCATTATCTGATTGAAGGAAAACTGTATACGTGTTGTATGAATCCAGTGTAGATTGAGGACTTTACAATGTTAAAAACATGTCAGTTGTGAATTAATTATTTCATAGAAATCTATGAAGATCGAATCAATTTTTGGGGCTTTAATAATGCTCTTTAATAAATTATCTTAATGCATATTGCTTCGCTGTTAATTACGTGTACATTTAGTAAATGGAATTTGATGAGGGACCAAATGTAGCAACTTACGTGTGAATCGTCTGCTAAACGTAAAAAACCAAATACCTATGCAAATGGATTTTTCCTGACCTTGGTACACGTCACACGTATGAGGCGCAGTTTGGTTCATTACATAATGATACCAATGTTGCTCAGTTTTACTTCTTTTTTCTTCCTATCAATTTTTTTTTTCAAATTAATAAATGAACTTAAAGTTGTTGAAAAGAAAAACCTATTTAAGTAAACTGCAAACATTATTTTGTTTATAATTTCCTATAATTCTGCTTTTGTTCAGGATATAGTATTTTTTTCATTATTATTTTTTTCTCCCATATTAATAACTGTTTATTTTTTCTTGACCATTCCCTTGTTGACAAATATCAACCCATGCAAAGGGAGAAGACATGGATTGTTACAGTAATTTTATATATAATTTATACACACATAATGTAGTTACTACTTTATAGGCAGACTTAATTAAAATAATATATACAGGATATAGTATTGATCTTTCTGTTAATACGTTGCCCAGTATACTGGGAATAATAAGCTCCATACGGATATAATGTCCGTATTTTGTACCAAGTTGAGAAATAATCATTTCCTGCTGCCTTCCAAGACTACAGATATATCATTATTGTTATTGTTGTTATTATTGTTATTGTTATTATTATTATTATTGTTGTTGTGGTTATTGCTATTTTTGTTATTACTATTATCCAAAGGGTAACATTACATTTGCAGTACATGACGTTAATTTTTTTTTTCGTGTCAAACATTATTTTATATATATATATATATATATATTTTATCCATATTTGAAGCGATATAGGTAGTACTAAACCAAATAATATCCAACTTGGTCAAAGTTCACGTGCACCCAACTATTGATAGAGCAGTTAATACCACAAGTCCTGTGATTGGTGAGTGTTTGTTGTAAAATAAAATAGTTTCATCTGGACATAAAATGTATTCAATTTTATTTAATTTAACTGTGTCAAGTAGCCTTGTACTAGAAACATGTATGGGGTACCTGTAAAATACTCAAATTTTATACGGAACTAGCGTAGTCATAGACGCTACCCATTATCTCAGACATGAGCAGTTTGACCCCCACGTTTTGTGATTTAGGGACGGTCCATAAATATCGATGTGCTTCACAATCCGAACAATGTTCGGAAGGGGGGGGGGGGGGAGGAGGGGGTAAAAGCCATGTTCGGATTGCTTTTCAGGCCATAACATCGGTATTTTGGGGGCTAATTTTTGCGGCGGCGCTCTCTACAAATGTCATCTACTGCATCAATACATCGTCGACCACGGTGAGTCTGAAATAGAATACGCATAAATTACCGCGACGTTCTATTCCCGCGCACAAATTGTTGAATGGACTTTGCAACAACCAATGGTAACGATACTATAATACTACAACTAGCGCTATATCCAATCGGCGCACTGCATCAATGTTAACAACACGTATAATCTGTTAATAAAAGTCATCTTGTAGTACACATTATATCAATGTTTTTATGTTAGGATTAGCGGAGGGTGGGAGGGGGTCAAACCCAATCCTAACATTGTTAAGATTATGAAAACCATTGACATTTATGGACCGTCCCTTACTTTAAGGGTGAGTGTCATCTATGGGATTTTATTTGGTGGTATCAAGTACTATACACCCTATAATGCTGCTTTTGCTCAGGATATGACGTTTATTTTTCTATTAATAAATTGGAAATAAAACACTGCATGCGGATATTTTGTATTTTGTACCATAGTTGAAAAAAATTACAATTTGTTACTGCCTTCCAAGACAATAACCCCCTCCCCCCCCCCCCCCCCCACGGAAACTCCCCAGCCCACACTTTTTTCAATATCAGGGTCTCAATTTTTCGTACGTTTTTATCAGCTGCTGAACAAAAGCGTTTTCGTTAACATGGGGAATAACTCCTTCTACCTTTTGCTTGTGTTGGACACAGAGTTACTCTTCTTCGTTCGTTATACATTTCCTCTGGGAAATATTAACTTAAATGTCCTATGTCAAAGTTGAAACTACAATATTTCGTTAATTTTGCATTTATTTGTAGCAAATAGCTACAGATTAATCGATCCCACGCAAAATCTTTCCATAATTAACTCTAGAATAATAATTTAAAAAATTCTTGCACGGAACTACAAGAGGAGTTCCCAAACAATGTGTGGCTAAGTACAGCATGTCCACCATCTTTGTTTCTTTTGTCGTCCAACACCACAATTACCAACGCCCCTACCACCAACACCAACAAAACCACTACCACCATTACTAACACCAGCATCGCCACCATCAACACGACTACTACCACTATTACTATCACCAACATCACCAACAACATCATCACCAACACCACCACAAACACCAACAACACCTCCACCAACACCACCATCACCAATAAAACCCCACCAACACCACCATTGCCAACACCAACATCAACAACACCATAACAACTAACGCCACTATCATCAACAATACCACCACCAACATCACCAACATCACCAATACCACCTCCACCACCATAATGTTGGTGGTGGTGATGCATATAAAAGATCCCTGGCTACTAATGGAAATATGTAGCGGGTTTCCTCTCTAGACTACATTACATATTGTCACAAAAAATCGTAGCTGAGTCCCTAATTGCATCGCTTATACAGAAGGATTTAAATGGTCGTAAGTGAATCACAGATACCAATTTGCACAAAAATAGACGTAACTGACACATACGACTTTCCTCCGATCTGCTTGCTGTCCATTATGTGAACACGATTGGTCGTGTGCGGTAGATACACCCTTTTTAAATACAATTCTTTATATAATTATGTCTGACATAGGTCGTATGTGCCAAATACGAAACATATGTATTCTTTGTTATCGGTCTGTGATAGAAATTACAGATGCGAAGTACATTATATCAATAATCTTATGTGCTTGAATCCTAAAATAATATTACTTTTGTCGTTGTGAGAGCCCGGTCTATTTAAGAAAAACATTTGATACTGCATGCAACGAACCATTTGGCAACAGACCAGAATGGTGTCTGTATATATAAATAGGAATTGCAGTAACATCAATGTTTATATGGTTTCTATTTTATGTGCACCATAATTATAATAATAAACATGTTTTGGTGAATTTTCATGAAAAACAAATATCTATTTTGAAATGATTTTAATTGAAGCAAAGATTCCAACATTTAATTTGTATTTGTAGATACAATTTTAATTCATAATAATGTTGTATGTGGCATATACGTCCAAAGTACAAGCATAATCACACTGATTTTGGATGAACATGTATTTTATTATATGATACGGTGATCAAGTTCCGCCTTTCAGCTGCCTTTGAAGAACTACAGGATTGTCGTAATGTAGGCATTATGGATTAACAATATTGCACATACAAACGTCATTGTAAGTTATCCAGGACAAAGTCCAGTAACAAAACACAGTGTAATCAGACGTAAGATTAAAAGGCGAATAAAATAAATGCGGCCTCAACGTAAATGATAGCAAGATCTATAAACTTTGATTAACTTTACAGTTAACAAATATTTGCAGCATAATATTCCTGTCCTGAGTCAGACCCCCGATCCTATCGGAGGCCGGACTCTGGATAGGCGTGTTCGAAACCCTAGTAGTATATGGACTATGGACACGTTAAACCAGTTACTAAGCTAAGCTAAGCAACAGAATGTTGAACGTGAACATGACACAACACACACACACCAAAACATTACCACAACATAGCACGCACAACAGAAGCTGAACATGACATAGCACACACAACATAACCTGAGCATGACATAGCACACACAACAGAACATGAGCATAACATCGCTCACACAACAGGACCTGAACACGATATATAGCATACACAACAGAACTTGGCACATCAATGACAACAAGACCTGAACATAACATAGCAAAAAGCTGGACATGAGAAAATAATCATCATAAAAAATGAACGTGACGTAGCACTTGCGACAGTTTATTTGTTTGTTTTGTTTAACAACACCACTAGAGCACATTGGATATCAAACATTTGGTAATTATGACACATAGTCATCAGAGGAAACCCGCTACATTTTTCCTACTGCAGCAAGGTATCTTTTATATGCACTTCCCCACAGACATGACAGCATATGCCACGGCCTTTATCCAGTCACCTGCGACAGAACCTGAACAAGCCATACCACTCACAACAAAATCTGAACATAATAGAGAACTCACAACAAAACCTGAACATGACGTGGCACACACAACATAACCTGAACGTGACATAGTACACACAACAGAACCTGAAGAAGAAAGTGACAGAACACACATACAACATACCATGACCATGACATAGCACACACAAGAGAACTTGATCATGCCATATCACAAACAACAGACGCAGAAAATAACAGAAACAGGAGGATTGATAACTTAACACTCAACAAAACACGGAGAGAACACTGCACATAACATAGTCTGGAGATATCACTGAACACACATCGTACATAACCTGGAGAGATCTCTGAACACAATAGTACCTGGAGAGATCACTGAACACACAACAGAACCTGGAAAAATCACTGGACTCACAACAGAACATGGAGAGATCACCGAACACACCATAGAACCTGGAGAGATCACTAAACACACAATAGAACCTGGAGAGATCACTGAACACACATATCATAACCTGAAGAGATCATTGAAAACACAAAAGAACCTGAAGAGATCACTGAACACACAGTAGAACATGGAGAGATCACTGGACACACATCATAACCTGGAGAGATCATTGAACACACAATAGAACCTGGAGAGATCACTGGACAGACAACAGAACCTAGAGAGATCACTGAACACACAATAGAACTTGGAGAGATCACTGGACACACAACGGAACCTGGAGAGATCACTGAACACACAATATAACCTGGAGAGATCACTGGACACACAACAGAACCCGGAGAGGTCACCAAATACACAATAAAACCAGGAGTGTGCACTGAACACACAACAGAACCCGGACAGTAAACCCATAACACAACAGAACCTGGAAAGATCACTGGACACACAACAGAACTCGGAGAGATCACTGAACACACAACATAACCTGGAGAGATCACTGAACACACAACGGAACCTGGAGAGATCACTGAACACATATAATAACTTGGAGAGATCACGGACACACAACACAACCTGGATAGATCATTGAACACACAATATAACCTGGATAGATCACTGGATACACAACATAACCTGGAGAGATCACTGAACACACAACAGAACCCAGAGAGTACACCCAACACACAACAGAACCTGGAAAGATCACTGGACACACAACAGAACCTGGAGAGATCACTGAACACACAACATAACCTAGAGAGATCACTGCACACACAACAGAACCCGGAGAGATCACCAAATACACAACAAAACTAAGAGTGTGCACTGAACATACAACAGAACTCGGATAGTACACCCAACACACAACAGAACCTGGAAAGATCACTGGACACACAACAGAACCTGGAGAGATCACTGAACACACAACATAACCTAGAGAGATCACTGGACACACAACAGAACCCGGAGAGATCACCAAATACAGAACAAAACTAAGAGTGTGCACTGAACACACAACAGAACCCGGATAGTACACCTTTCGCACAGCAGAAGCTTTTAGGGTTTACTGTTCACTCAATATAACCTGGAGAGAATCCTGCATACTCAACAGGTGGACATGGTATAGTGTTCACTACTTCTGGAAACGATAGTCAGTACACACCCTCATTGGAAATGTAAACCCTGTATCCTTTGAATGAGCTTCACTTGAACCCGGTGTATCCCAAACCAATAAGCTGCTAAACATAGTTTCTTCATTAAAGGATACCAGTTTCAGTTTGCTTAACTATTCTGGTTTGTCTGCTGCACTAGCTGATAAACTAGGTTTTCTTGAAACTAGTGAAGTACACCCCAAGGCAGCAGAACCAAACTCAGACGTGCTCAATGGGATTCAGGTCGGGCGACCTTGAAGGCCAATCCATGACATTGATGCCCACGTTCCTCAGGTAATCTCTTGTCAAGATAACCGTGTGGGGTCTGGCGTTGTCATGCTGAAAGATCAGGCCTGGACCATGAGCTGCCACGAAGGGCACACGTTTCTGGGCCAGCACCTTGTCTCGGTATGCAGCAACGTTGACGTTGTCATGGATGACAAGAAGTCGAGAACGTCCATGTCCACAGAAAACACACCAAATCATTACACTTCCGCCTCCGAATTTGTCAACTTCACAACACTGAGCATCACGTTCACCATCGCAAGTGGCGTTGTGCCCACAGTTGATGTTGGCGTCAATGAAATTGGGTCAAAATGGGTCCAACAAATGGGAGCCGTGCGTGGAGGTGAGCGGTTCGCAGCCGATTTCGGATCGTTTGCGCAGACACCCGACGTCTGAAAAGTTCATTACTGGTTGCTGTAGCTGTCATGAAAGGGTTGACGAGATGACGTAACACAATATGACGGTTACTCATTTTACTCAATTTATGGAGAAGAAACCAACTCTTGACAGTGACCTTTCTTCACATATGGACGAATACGTCAATTCAAACAAGGATAAAATATTTTATGAATTAAGTAAGTCTATATCTATACAGGAAATTGTAAAGGCTATTTCAAACTTAAAAGAATGTGGTCCAGATCTTATTTTAAATGAAAATGGTTCATGTGCTGTGTAAGATCTTCAACCTCATTTTAGTGAACGGAATTTCCCAAATTCATGGAGATGTAAATTCTTAACACCCCTTCATAAAAAAGGAGATAAATATAACCCAGGTAATTACAGAGGTATCGCTGTAGGAAGCAATCTTTGTAAGCTCTTTTGCAGTATCTTACATAATAGGCTCCGTGATTTTGCAGAGTCGCACAATTTAATTCGAACTTCTCAAATTGATTTCAAAATACATAGTCGTACAGCTGTTCACATAATAATATGCATTAAAGACCTTGGTTGAAAAATATACTAAAGGACCAAAGACTGTCTTAGTACCTATTGCAAAAAAATGGGGTCTTACCGTCAACTTGTTAAAAACAAAGTTTATTATATTCAACAAAGGTGGCAAGCTCATAAAAAGATTTCGTTTTACATACGATACAATTGCTATTAACATTGTTCAGTCATATTGTTACTTAGGTATATTGTTCACTGCCTCCGATAATTTTAAAAGCGCATGTGAAGACTTTGTGATCAGGCTAACAAAGCCATCTTTAAACACAAACAAATTGATCTTAGAAACATTGCTTAATTTGTCCCATTTTAATGTATTGCTGTGAGGTTTGGAGCCCCTATTATCTCAAAGGAGTAGACCGTTGAGGTTTCAAAAATTATATGTGACAATACTCCTTTCGAAAGTGTTCAAATAAAATTCTATAAATACCTACTTGATTTTAACAAAAGAACCACCCATGATGTTATACGCGGTGAACTTGGCCATCACACACTTCTTATTACATGCTTACCCCTTGCAGCAAAATACTGGTTTAGATTGGGAACACATGATTGTTCGTCAGTAGTGCATAAGGCGTACTTGGAATCATATTATTATAATAACTCATCTAATTTAAACTGGTCATTTCATATAAAAATGATGTGGATCAATTTTGGCTTTAGTCAAATATGGGACATCCAAGGCTCTTTATACCCTCACAGAGATGCACGTAAGTTGTAACAAGAACTCGAGTCGAAATATATAAAATTCTGGTCAGATACTATTCAAAACAATGATTCTAAACTCAGAACGCACAGTCTATTTAAATCAGAATTTAAATGAGAAAACTACCTACTCTCCACACCAAACTTCGAACAACGCAGACAATTTACTAAAATGAGAATCAGTGCGCACAATCTTCATACTGAACTTGGAAGATTCTGTAAACCTAAAAAACTAATTGAACAGAGGACTTGTTTTGTTTATAATTCTCAAACTGTGGAAGATGAAAAACATTTTATTTTAGACTGCCCTATTTATTATGTTGAAAGGCAACAACTATTTGTTAAGTTAAACCCTTTTTCCGACTTCTCTACTCTAAAGAGCAATTGACAATTTTTATTTATTATGTCATACAATAATGGTGACATTGAAATTCTTAACCATGTATTAACATTTATTGACGGCTGTATTTCTAAACGTAAAGTTCTTGTTCCACCTATCAGTGGGGCAGTAATTTAATTTATTTATTTCAAAGTACTTTAACCATTTATTTTTGTAATATACTTTATTCCTACAAATATAATACAAAGTTTGTTTCTCCGTCTGGCATGTACATTAATATTGTTATTATTATTAATTGTTGTTGTTGTTATTGATGTTGTATGTTTTTTGTTTTTTTTTATTTGTTTGCTGAAACCACCTTGTTTGGTAATATGCAATAAATTGAATTGAAATTGAATTGAAATTGAAATTGGTCATCTGCCTGTGACGTCACACGTGGTCTACCTCGGTCGGGGGCGATTAGCTGTGGTGCTCCTTTGTTGTACTCGTGTCCACAGATCATAAATTTCCCGTCAACTGCAACCCAAAGCCCTTGCGACGTCAGCTACCGACGTTCCACGTGCAACATGCCGACGGCACGTTCACGCAGCACATTTGTGAGGCGTGGCATCGAAACGGTTCGTAACAAATATCGTTTTAATGTGTTTTTTCGTTGTGTCAGACTACTGTTTGCAAGTAACGATGAAAACACGTGTGTTATTGTAGTCACGTGACCAGTAGCACGTGCAAAACCACGTTTGCATCAATAGTGCTGTGCATGTGCTATGGATTGGATCGCGGTGGCTGTGATGGGATTCAAATGGAGTGTCGACATTGCCATTACAATATTTATTCGTGAAAAACACCTGCTTTCAACACTCGTTGACTTTATTCAAATTTTAGATTGGGAAGTTTTTAATTTGACTCAGTATAGTAACCCCTGAACAATTATTATACTGTCAATAATATGCACACACAATATACAGAGATACTCAGTATAGTAACCCCTGAACAATGATTATACTGTCAATAATATGCACACACAATATACAGAGATACTCAGTATAGTAACGCCTGAACAATTATTATACTGTCAATAATATGCACACACAATATACAGAGATACTTGTAAACAGACTAACTACTCATGACACTTTTACACTTGAAAGTTGTTGGGTTTTTTGTTTGATTTTTGTTTTGTTTTTTTGGGGGGGGGGGGGGGATGGTAAAGCGATCGGTTAAGGATCGATGCCTGTCGGTGGCCCCATTGAGCTGTTTGCTCCACAACTGCTGTAACAAAGGCCGTGGTATGTACTATCCTGTCTGTGGGATGGTGTCTATAAAAGATCCCATGCTGCTAATCGAAAAGAGTAGCCCATGAAGTGGCGATAGCGGGTTTCCTCTCTCCAACTCCTATTTTATGCTTATGATGGTCAAAACTGCCATAAGCAAGTCAGTGATAATTAATTTCAAATGTTTTGATGCTATTTGTCATTTGTAATCTATAAAAGCCATTTTTTCATACTAGAAATTAGTAGAGTTTTCAAAGTTTTATTTCAGGGATTTTCATGAATCATGTAATAAGCAAAATATCGGAAATGAAATTCCAGCGGACTATGAATACTAGGATTGAAAGTCTCACAGACTAGGATTCCGAGGAATGGAAGTCTCACAGACTAGGATTCCGAGGAATGGAAGTCTCACAGACTAGGATTCCGAGGAATGGAAGTCTCACAGACTAGGATTCCGAGGAATGGAAGTCTCACAGACTAGGATTCCGAGGATTGAAAGTCTCACAGACTAGGATTCCGAGGAATGGAAGTCTCACAGACTAGGATTCCGAGGAATGGAAGTCTCACAGACTAGGATTCCGAGGAATGGAAGTCCGACCGGACAAAGATTAAGAAAATCACAATTAATCGGATTGTGACTTTCATTCAAAATATAAACTTGTAAAACATATTATTAAAAATTATGTTGGTGTATATAGAAATTGGCTTTTATTGTTCGCCAATTGTTAAGTTTTTTTGAGTTATCAGTTTTCATATATTTTTTAAAACTATTTTGGGCTCCATATTTAAAAAAAAAAATTTATATTTCTTATTGTTGAACACATGAACATATAGCCTACTTTAAATTTGTAGTTGCATTATATACTTTTGAAAAAAGCAAGATACTCGTCCTACTTCAGTATTCTAACAAACATGTAAGACGATTACAAAAATTCACTCACGTCTGACCGGCCTCGGTGGCGTCGTGGCAGGCCATCGGTCTACAGGCTGGTAGGTACTGGGTTCGGATCCCAGTCGAGGCATGGGATTTTTAATCGAGATACCGACTCCAAACCCTGAGTGAGTGCTCCGCAAGGCTCAATGGGTAGGTGTAAACCACTTGCACCGACCAGTGATCCATAACTGGTTCAACAAAGGCCATGGTTTGTGCTATCCTGCCTGTGGGAAGCGCAAATAAAAGATCCCTTGCTGCCTGTCGTGAAAAAGAGTAGCCTATGTGGCGACAGCGGGTTTCCTCTAAAAACAGTGTCAGAATGACCATATGTTTGACGTCCAATAGCCGATGATAAGATTAAAAATCAATGTGCTCTAGCGGCGTCGTTAAATAAAACAAACTTTACTTTACTTTATTGTTCGCCAGTTGTTAAGTTTTTTTGAGTTACCAGTTTTCATATATTTTTTTAAAACAATTTTGGGCTCCATATTTTTTTTTTTTTTTTATATTTCTTATTGTTGAACACATGAACATATAGCCTACTTTATATTTGTAGTTGCATTATATACTTTTGAAAAAAGCAAGATACTCGTCCTACTTCAGTATTCTAACAAACATGTAAGACGATTACAAAAATTCACTCACGTCTGACCGGCCTCGGTGGCGTCGTGGCAGGCCATCGGTCTACAGGCTGGTAGGTACTGGGTTCGGATCCCGGTCGAGGCATGGGATTTTTAATCCAGATACCGACTCCAAACCCTGAGTGAGTGCTCCGCAAGGCTCAATGGGTGGGTGTAAACCACTTGCACCGACCAGTGATCCATAACTGGTTCAACAAAGGCCATGGTTTGTGCTATCCTGCCTGTGGGAAGCGCAAACAAAAGATTCCTTGCTGCCAATCGGAAGAGTAGCCCATGTAGTGGCGACAGCGGGTTTCCTCTCAAAATTTGTGTGGTCCTGAACCATATGTCTGACGCCATATAACCGTAAATAAAATGTGTTGAGTGCGTCGTTAAATAAAACACTTCTTTCTTTCACTCACGTCTGATCCACAAGTCTATGACGTAAACAAATAATTAAGTTGATACTCAAACTTAATTTTTTTTTTATATATATTTGACATGTAGATTTGAACCCACAATAATCTTAAGAGAATCGTACACTTATACATCACACTGCGAGGGAAGGCTGCCAAAAATTCACTTTTTTTCTCGTGTCTTTCTGGCAGCTTGTTCAAATTGCAGAGTATAACAAACGTACATCTAATTTGACGGACTAGTATTTCTGTCACTGCTGTAGAAGGAATTTAAGTTCGGCAGAAATACAAGTCCTAGGACAAAAAAACAAACTTAAAAATAAACCAGGTATGAAAGTCCGGGTAGGACTATGGTTCCTAAGCTATGGAGGTCCGAAAGGACAACTGTTCCTAGGAACCGAGGACCGTAGGACCTTGGTTCCCACGGACCTGCGTTCCTTTTACACCGGCATTAACATTAGCTTTTCTCAGGCACTTGAGGTATATGGCTGGGACAACGTGCTTGAACCATAATTGGAAATAAGTACGAAACGAATTGTGCGCTGAAAAACAACCAAAAAAAGTTAGAGCAAATTATTAACAACACGACAAATTAAAGACGTAAAGTGAAAAAATATGTTTTATTTTTTTTCGCATTATATGTTTGACAAAATAAATGCATAAGAACATTTTGAAAATAATTTTAGCATATTAAACAGGATGATAATACCAGGTATATGTCGGATACAAAATTGGTTTCACCAAATATTATATATATACAATGTATTGTATCCATTTGTAATCTTTCTGCACAATATATGTATGTAATATTCAACATAAACACCTATACCTTTTGGTATATTAATAAATAAATAACTTAATAAAGACATAAATAAAACATGTATTCAATCAATCGATAAATAAATAGCAACATAAAATGTATATATATATACGTATTCAGACAGCTATAACACAAACACATTTCAGTTAAAGGCGCAGACCGTAGTTTCAACTCGTAAAAACGGACACTAAGTTTAGTTAATCTACAAACCTGTAACATATTTGAATAAAGTTACAACATAGTGAAAGAAGAGTTTGTGATATTAAAACCGGAAAATATCCTTAAAAAATAGACTAGAATTCGAATCAATAACTGCTACTTCTCAGACGTACGTGCGTTTTTAAAACTATGAAAAATACATTTTGTGATATTAGAGACAACAGGATGACCACAAACAATTCGGTTCTGCGGAAATGGATAATCTAAACAATAAAATATACGTAATATTTGATTTCTGTTTGTATAAACGGCTCTTATAGTGAAACATGTGCTGTAGTGTTTACAAACTAGGGTCTGCCCCTTTAAGAAAGTTATACGCGATATTAGTCTGGCTAGTGTTTGTTATTTTCACTACAGTAAATCAAATTATCTTATTCCAATTTGTTCACGGTATGTTCTTTACATTTCATGACAAAACTAATAACAAGTCACATATGTCTTATATAGACCCTTTGACTATTATTGTAGAAAGGAAACATAATATGCACATATCTATATTAAGACGGTTACACCAAGACACTTTTCTACATAACAGTTTCTATAGTTGTTTTGAACATGAAAAATAAACGATAATTCGAACACTAACGTTGTCACCGCTCGATCACAAGATAAATACATGTTCTGTTAATGTCTTGGACACTAACTAAAGAGATCTCAGTCGAAGGATGGCTAATGTTTCTTCTTTTCACTCGAAGTATATGTCTCACGAGATGGGTTCCCCATCAATCTTAAAGTCATCATACATTTCTCCGCATTCTTCATCTGACGTGTCATCGCGCATGCGCAGATAAGAGCAATCAGCACCGTTCGCTATGAGGTATTCCACGATATGAGAATAACCTCTTCCAGCTGCCAGAACGACGGGGGTATTTCCGCTATACGTTACACAGTTGATGTTTATCTTTCTTTGTCGGAGAAGAAATTCGACCAATTCTTGATTCCCCGTTTCTGCGGCGTAGTGCAAGACAGTTCTTCCACTCTTTCTGTCTCTGGAGTTGACCTTTGCTCCTTTCTTCAGCAAGAGTTCCATAACGTGTCTATGGTTACCATGAGCGGCAACGTGAAGACAGGAGAGTCCCTCGTAGTTCCGTATGTCGAGATCCTGCGGAATTCTTTGATATGGAATATCGTATTTGTTCACAAGTGTCTCCTCGTAATACACCGGCTTCAGCAGACACTGCACCGTGTCCACGTCTCCTTCTCTGCAGGCGACATGCAGGGGGGTGTTCCCATGACTGTCTCTGACGTCAACCGATGCCCCTGCCGACATCAGTCTCCTGACCACAGACGCTGCCTTGAGTATGACCGCCAGATGGAGCGGCGTCTGGCGCAGGAGGTTGGCTATGTTCAGCCAGTCCTGGTTTGGAGCCAAGGAAATGTAAGATTCTGTTCGTTCAACGTTGCAGTCGATAATGGAGAGATGGAGAAAGGTGTCCCCGTCGTTGTCTTGTGAGAATACGTCCAGTACAAGCGACCAGCCACTGGAACAAAATGGAGTGGATATGAAGGACATGTGTTTGTCAGTAGAGAGCCTGGCAGAAGTTGGAGACTGGACTGTTTGGAGATCTACGGAACAAAGACTCTGTGAACTGTACCCTTCGTCTACCGAGACGTCAGGAAGTGTTGGGTTGTCTTCTCTTCTTGTCCGTGTACGAACACCTCTAGATCCACGAGAGAGCCGTCGTCTTACTCTCGACACCGGTATATGTACAGCGTGTGACGCGCTACTTTCGCTTGTGACGTCTGTCGAATATGACGTATTTCTTTGCAGCGTGACGTGTCTTGTATCGAGCGCATGCGTCGTATGTCTTTCATATGTCTCGTCTACCAAATCTGTACTGTCATCTATCGCCATGGTTTCAAAATCACTGACAATGTAAGAGTCTGAATACTCTTTCTGTAGTATGTGCTGTCTTGTATTTGTGACCTCTTCAACACGTGCTGACTCGCTGTCGGTTTCAATATCAAGAGCAACCAAGGGCCATATTGAAAATGTTTTCTCTGGAAGTAGAAGATATAATTATATATATATCAGAGATGGGACGATTATGTTGTATTCTCGTCATTACGTTTACGATATATAAAGTATATTACGATGCAGTGAGGGAATCAGTTTTTCCACAAACCAGATTTATTATTCTTACCATTTTATGCATTATTTTACGAACCAAAGGTTTCACCCATAACCATAGGTATATTAAATTGTATCAATGCATAAACGTATGTATACTGCGGAGGGAATGTTTCCAAAACCAGATTTATTATTCTTAAATTGGATTATACGAAAAGCCATAATTAGTATCATTGCAAACTGTACGTTTTGATCACTATTCCTTGGAAAACTGTTGATTTTTTTGGGTTTTTTTAATTGTTTGTAGAACGTATACCATTTAATACCATCCACAAATTAAAATAATTATATATTTTTTAAAATCTATAAATGAGGAAATAAAGAACGAAAGAAACGAACAAACAAGTAAATAAGTAATTAAATTGATATCTGCATACATATTCATGTGCACAAGTTGCTAAAGCGCCGCGTTTCGTAGAACATCTATTAAAATCAGCTTTCGGGAATTTTTATCAGACGCATTAATAATTTAAGCTATTTTAAAAGAAAATAAACCAAGATTTATCGTGATAGACTACTTTTCAGCTGGGTGTTTGCTTAATTAGTTACGTTATTTGTGGTTGTATCTGCGACAGGGTGAGGATGACTGCCGACGGAATCAAGCTTGATACGACTGGCTGGCTGCCCGTCTGCAGTCGTAACCACTAACAAAAGAAGAGAAAGTTTGCTACGGTACCATTGGTGGACTTTCACACCTGTGACAAAACGAGATATTGTCAAGCGTTTCTTAGTTGAATTCAGACCCGTGATAACGCTGTATATGCATTCAGAGGAACGCAAGTGTTTTATTATAAAAACAAATATATATATACTAGTATATATTATTCATTTTTTTACGGCAATGAATTAGGACACAAAACTGGGGAATGGTGCAGCGCCCTTTTATGTATTGCTAGCTAGAACACGGGATTCATTCAAGTGGCTTTATAGTAAACGTAAACACGATAAATAACATTATGTGAATGTGTGTCTTCATCCCCTGGGTAACATTCATTTGATAATCCAGACGTTATGATCTCCTGTTTTTCAAGGCAAATAATAGTTCTACTATGAAAGTAGTAGACAATGGGAGATGGGAGATGTATGTATGTATGTATGTATATGTGTGTGTATATACATACATACATACATAAATAAATAAATAAATAAATAAAATAGTAGCTCTGTTTATGTTGTTTTATTCTTTTAATTAATGCAATTTTAGAAGCGATAGCTGGGGGATAATGGAGGGAGGGGGGGGGGGGGCGTTCAGATGAACCTTTATTTTTTCAAAGCAATATGACGCTATTCATATATGTGTCCAGGACAAATGTAGACAAAGGGGACCGCAATATTCATGTTCGCCCCTCTCTATATCCCAGGTCGACACCACGATACGACCCTGAATTTGACTGAAATCAAACCACTGTTATACGACTAATGTGATCCGATTTCAATCAGTGACAAGAAATTGAACTATTTAATACGTATGTAACGTCAAACATATAAAGTTGTTTTTTTAATGACACCACTAGGGCATATTGATTTATTAGTAATCGGCTAATGGATGTCAAACATATGGTCATTTTGACACAGTCATGGATATGAAACCCGCTACATGTTTTCCATTAATAGTAAGGAATCTTTTATATGCATCATCCCACATACAGGATAGCACATACCACGGTCTTTGATATACCAGTCGTAGTACACTGGCTAGAGCGAGAAATATTCCAGTAGGCCCACTGACGAGGATCGATCCTAGACCGACCGTGCATCAAGCGAGCATTTTACCACTGGGCTACGTCCCGCCCTTTATGTAACGTCAAGGTAATAAAACGCAATACCTAAACCCGTTACATAAATTTTATAAGGCACTTCCGCTCGTGCAATAATCTAGATATCTGCTATGGAGCTTCAAATATATATATATATATATATATATATATATATATATATATATATATATATACATCTATGTATGTATGTATGTATGTATGTATTGTATGTATGTATGTATGTATTGTATGTATGTATTGTATGTATTGTATATATTATTTGTTTGTTTGTTTGTTTGCTTGTTTTTGTTTATTACATTTAGGAGACGAAGCCAGTATGTAATCTCGAAATTATTAAATATTTAAACGTTTCGAAGAGATTAATATTATATTTAGCTAAATATAGAGTTTGTTTTGTTTAAAGACACCACTAGAGAACATTGATTTATTAATTATCGGCTATTGGATGTCAAACATTCGGTAATTTCCCCATTAGATTCAAGAGATCTTTCATATGCACTTTCTCACAGACAGAACAGCACATACCACGCCTCTGATATACTAGTACCAGTCGTGAGGCACTGGTTGGGACGAGAAAATAAAACTAATCAGAGAATGATCAGAGAATAGGTCCACCGAGGTGGTTTGATCCGACGACGCAAGCACCTCAGACGAATGCTCTATCGACTGAGCAAGATCCAGGCCGTGAGAAGAGATTATTAAAGGGTCAAGTGCGTCATTTTACAGCAACAGCAACAAAAGCAAACAAAACAGTGTGTGTGTGTGTGTGTGTGTGTGTGTGTGTGTTTGTGTGTGTGTGTGTGTTTGTGTGTGTGTGTGTGTGTGTGTGTGTGTGTGTGTGTGTGTGTTGTGTGTGTGTGTTTGTGTGTGTTGTTTTGCGTTTTTTAATTAGTTTAAACTTAATTCTTTTATAAAGTGGATGATCTGAAACACGCTAAAATAATTATTTATATTCACAAAAGGTTTTTTAACAGTGCGGTTACTAAATCACCGCTAAAACTCGGCAGAAAACCCAGCATTGAATCGGCATAAAATGTGAAATTTGATTGTCTACTCACATCCACAAAAGCATCGGAAATTAAATGGGGATTCCCCAAGAGTCTATTTATTCATACGAAACCTCTCACTGTGTATTTCTTGAAATATCTACTTTGTAACTAGTTGTTTTTTTAAAGCAAAATCCGTATTCCTTTATTATCTTTATGATCTATTTGTAAACTTTATCTTTAACTGTTCAGTCAATGCTGTTTAACAAAGGATTGTGTAACAGCAATGTCACTGTATGTCGAAATAACAGCTTTACCATGCCGAATGATGAATGGTCGATATGATTGTTACGATAAGTATTCAGAAAACAATAAAATCGGTAATAAATTAGGCCTACAATTAAATACAAAAATAAATTAAGAGCAATAGTTTATATGTTATAAAAATGGGTGTTGTTCAATTTTTTCATATATATATATATATATATATATATATATATATATATATATATATATATATATACATATACATATACATATACATATACATATATATATATATATATATATATATATATATATATATATATATATATATATAAACAATTAAACACCCATTATCTACTCGTCAGTTACTAGTGTATATATTTATTTTATTTTATTTTATTTTATTAATTTTTGCTTGTGCAGTAATTTATATTTTGCGGATGATTTGAAACTCAATAGTAGTGACCAGGCTTTTTGATTTTATTTTATTTCTTCTTTCAAAAAGCAAAATTATTATTTACACGAACAATTGTTTTAAAAGTACCTATTTTAAACTTAGAATGTGGATAACTATTTCTATTTGACCATGTGCGGACGTTAATGCCGACTTTACAGTCTCGAATATCCATTTAACCTTGAGTATGACGTACGGAAATAATTTTTTCGAACGTACGAAATTATTCGTAGGTAAATTCTGGTTTGGGCTACTGCAAACATTATATTAGGACGATAACCTTTTAACAGGCTAATAGATACCGTATTAAACAAGTTGTTTATATAGAAAATAATAATCTAAACAAGAAAAATATATTTAATATGTAATTTTAGAAATCAAAAACAGCTGTATTGGTAGCAAACTCAGGACAGACCCTTGAAAATAAATAAATTAATAATTAATTTGTTTTATAGTACCGTAATACAAATAATGATATGAAATGAAAACTATTTTACCTTTACTGTTACAATAATATAACAGTCCGTTCACAATGATGTATCGTCGGAAAGATGTGCGATTGATAATCGCCGGCCTTCTTATAAATGTTAGCATTGGAAAGTCCAGGATCTAAAAATAGCCTTTGACGCATATACGCCATATGATGTACTTAGTACGCGACCTTACGTTGGGGAAAAAAACAATTTCGTCACACACAAAAGCTGGAGCTACTTCACAATATATTAACTGTTTCATCAGCTGAAATGTATCTAAATGATGTGTGCTTTCGAGAAGAAACTCGAAAGATGCTACAACCCATGTAACGGCATGAAGCGAACGTTCAAGCCCTAGCTATATCTGGAATTACCGTAACACCGTAACAGTGTCGAATGGTGAGGAAGAAGCAATTGGTATAACAGAACGTAATGGTAAGTAAATATAGTGTTATATTGTACCTTGGAATAGAAAACGAGCAATAGTTAAAATTACAATAACGCATACTAGCCCTAGTACTAAATTTGTATTAAAATAAATAAATAAATAAAATAAAAAATTAAAGAAGAAAAAAGGAATCGGAGAATGGGTCCACCTAGGAGATTCGATCCTACGCCCAATCACTTGAGGCGAGTGTCCTACAGACAGAGCTGGACCCCCCGCCGCCCCCGTTAGCATAGCTTCTGGGAGTTAAGATCGAAAAAAGGAGTAATTTTTTATGTGACACTGATTTGACAGACGCATATACAGAGTGGGGTTTCGGAGATCCCCCCCCCCCCCCCCAACCCTATTTAATGAAAGCGATTTTATATATTTACAGAGTATTTATTTATTTATTTTTATTTATTTATTTATCTATCTTTATTTTTCATGTATTTATTTTTATTTATTTATCTATTTATTTATCTATTTATTTATCTATTTATTTATTTATTTATCTATTTATTAATTTATTATTTATTTATTTTTATTATTTTTTATTTTAATGTTTTTATTTATTTATTTATTTATTTATTTATTTATTTATTTATGTATTTACTTATGTAGGTTTATTTCTTCATATTTCTTATTATGTTTTATGTATCTATCTCTCTGTCTCTCTATCTATCTATCTATCTATCTATCTATCTATCTATCTATCTATCTATCTATCTGTCTATCTATCTAACTATCTATCTACCCACCAACCTACATATTTATCCATTTATCTATTTATTTGTTTATTTATTTATTTTTAATACGCATATACCTGCATCTGTTATGAAGAATTGTGCATGTAGAATGCAGAATAATAATTATTATACATGACATTTGCGATTGTCATTGTAACGAATTGTTTGAACAGTTATTCGTTGTAAGTTGTCATTTCAAAGTATTTCGTTTGCAGCAACACTGTGGTATATAATAAGTATGATGTTTTAATATTCAGTTTATATAGGAACGTATACAATTTTTATAAAATTCAGTTTACAAAAACAACAAAAAGACTCATGAAATATATCGTTGTATAATCACTTGAATTGCAAACGGAAAAGATTGAAGAAAAAGAAAGAAAGACAAAACAAAGGCGTTTCAGGAAATATGCCTTTTTCCTTTTGTTTTGTTTGGGTTTTTTTTTCTTTCTTTTCTTTTCTTTTCTTTTTCTTTTTTCTTTTCTTTTCTTTTATCAAGGGTAGGTGTTTTTATTATCTATCTATCTATCTATCTATCTATCTATCTATCTATCTATCTATCTATCTATCTATCTATCTATCTATCTATCTCTCTATCTCTCTATCTATTTGTATGGCTGGCTGGCTGTCTGTCAGTTAGTTAGTTAATTTATTTATTTATACTACGTTAACCCTGCGGGTCCAGTTAAATCTTATATATGTACTCTTTTCACCAATATGTTAAAGGTATGTTCCTGAGTTTGCTGCAATTTTTAAGATGTTATCAACTAACAGAGACCTTTAGACGATTGTAATTACATATCAAATATATTTTTCTGCATAAAATATTAGTGGCTGTATATTAAACGTGTTTCTGGTCGTTCTAATATTTGTACTAGGTTAAATTTCATTTTATTTCCTAAAATATACTTGAAGGCAAAATCCAGTTTGGGCTTCTTACAAATATTAAGACGACAAGAAACACATTGAATATACAGACACTGATATTCAAAACAAGAAAATATATTTAATATGTAAGTTTAATCGTAGAAATATTTAATTTTTCAGAAACATCTTAAAATGCAGCAAACTCAGGAATGTCCCTTTAATAAAAAAAATAAAAAATAAAATAATCGGGGGGGGGGGGGGGGGGGGGGCGTGGGTTAAAATGTTTAATTCGGAAAAGACCAGTTTTCAGTTTAATGGGGAATTCCGTGTTTGAAATTTATTATGCGTCAGTTTCACCCGACTGAATTTTCTTCTTATTTACTAGATTTAAACACAATAGAACCACACTCCTATTTCAGTACAGAGTCATCTAGTCACCGCCCATAATAATACACTAAAGTAAACATCTACGTATTGAATAAGTCAGACATCAGTTTAAATGTCATCTAGAAAAACCTGGAATTTACTAGTCGGCCACCAATATAAATATCCACGTATCAAAATCCCCCTTGCGTCATTTTCTATTTATAGGCATTATGCGGCATAATTCTTTTTCTCTCGAGTGTGAAACCAAAAAGAGTTATCGAACTTCACCTATCAGCAACATTTACAGACTGAGATATTTTGCCAAATTCTAAAGGCTTATTCATACCTGCGCGTCAGCGGCGAAAATAGAAAATTATGGATTTCTGTTGGTTTTAACTTATTTTCGTACTTGCACTGAATTACGATTGAGATCTTAAAACGTACTCCCGATACCCGTCCATTAGAAAATCTAACAAGACCATGTATTTCAAAGTATTTAAGTATTTTATTTAGTATACATATGCCATGCCCACCACCCCTCACCCCCACCTGTTAAACTTTAAAAAAAACTGTATTACATTTATA
This sequence comes from Gigantopelta aegis, assembly GCF_016097555.1. Taxonomy (NCBI): domain Eukaryota; kingdom Metazoa; phylum Mollusca; class Gastropoda; order Neomphalida; family Peltospiridae; genus Gigantopelta; species Gigantopelta aegis. The sequence goes on along the minus strand of NC_054709.1, from coordinate 31,032,954 downwards.
AAATTATACATACATACATACATACATACATTTCAAAAGTCAACAGACCAAAATTGAATATCAAATTCGGACAGACATGAACTGTGATTCGAAAAATGTAGTATATCTAATCACCTGTAATTTATGTAAAAAAACAGTACGTAGGACAAACGCAAAACCAACTGAGAATTAGAGCAGTTTGTCACAAGTATGATATTCGGCATGAAGTTGACACCCCTGTCGCCAATCACTTCAATCTACCTGACCATTCGTTAGATGAAAATTTTGAAATAATTCCAATTGAACAATCCCTGATACTTGGTTCAAAAGACGAAACAGACCTCTTGAGACTTGAACGAGAGGCCTTCTGGATTCGTACATTACAGACAAAACAGCCATTTGGAATCAACGTTGAATCTGATAAAGCTGTAAAAAGAGATAAAATAATTTTTCCAATAATTTACAGTCGACGTAGCGTTGATATTGGTAAACTTATGAAGGAGGAGTTTTTAAATCTGCAAACTGTTATGAAAAACCCTATTACAGCACGTCCGGTTATTGCATATAGAAAAAATCCAAGTCTCAAGGATATCTTAGTCTCCACCCAACTACACGCCGCTTAAGCCTCTAAGCCAGTCCATTTTTCAGTGGTTGGTTTGTTGTTATCCCTTTCCTAACAATTTTTTTAAAAACAAATACATCGTATCCGGCTGTAAACAAAACATAGTACTAGCCAAATAAACTTAAAACAAGACCGAAAAACAGTTATATTTTGTATATCACAACGGTCAATTTAAAATCAATTTCGAATCCCTGGGGCAAAATTAGAAAATAACAATTTTTTAGTTTTAAAAAATTCCTGAGTCAGTGCGTCATTCATTCTTAAATACATATATACATACATTATATACGTACATACATACATACATACATACATACATACATACATACATAGTGTGAGTTGTCCCTCCCCCTCCCCATATGGGTTGCCCCCAATATACAGTCCTAGCTACGCCCGTGACTTTTGTATATGTGTATTTATTCCTTAGTCGCAACAATAGCGCTGAATTCCTATACATAACATTTGTATATGTGTATTTATTCCTTAGTCGCAACAATAGCGCTGAATTCCTATACATAACATTTGTATATGTGTATTTATTCCTTAATCGCAACAATAGCGCTGAATTCCTATACATAACATTTGTATATGTGTATTTATTTCCTAGTCGCAACAATAGCGCTGAATTCCTATACATAACATTTGTATATGTGTATTTATTTCTTAGTCGCAACAATAGCGCTGAATTCCTATACATAACATTTGTATATGTGTATTTATTCCTTAGTCGCAACAATAGCGCTGAATTCCTATACATAACATTTGTATATGTGTATTTATTTCTTAGTCGCAACAATAGCGCTGAATTCCTATACATAACATTTGTATATGTGTATTTATTCCCTAGTCGCAACACTAGCGCTGAATTCCTATACATAACATTTGTATATGTGTATTTATTCCTTAGTCGCAACAATAGCGCTGAATTCCTATACATAACATTTGTATATGTGTATTTATTCCCTAGTCACAAGGGGCGGGACGTAGCCCAGTGATAAAGCGCTCGCTCGATGCGGATCTGGGATCGATTCCTATCGGTGAGCCCATTGGGCTATTTCTCGCTCCAGCCAGTGCACCACGACTGGTATATCAAAGGACGTGGTATGTACTACCCTGTCTGTGGGATGGTGCATATAAAAGATCCCTTGCTGCTAAGCGAAAAGAGTAGCCCATGAAGTGGCGACAGCGGGCTTCCTCTCTCAATATCTGTGTGGTCCTTAACCATATGTCTGACGTCATATAACCGTAAATAAAATGTGCTGAGTGCGTCGTTAAATGAAACATTTCTGTCTTTTTTTCCTTAGTCACAACAATAACACTGAATTCCTCTAACTAACTGAACTGAACTGTCCTTCATTTTAAACCCAAGCCGTTGTCTGTGGCATATGAGGATATTTACATACGTCAATCAAAATAATTATTATAACAAGATAGTGAGTGTTTAATAACGTGCATAAGTATTAAAGTTAAAGTTTGTTTTGTTTAACTATATCACTAGAGCACATTGATTTATTAATCATCGGTTATTGGATGTCAAACATTTCGTAATTCTGACATAGCCAAAGAGAAGAAACCCAATACCTTTGTCCCATTAGTAGCAAGGTATCTTTTATATGCATCATCCCACAGACAGGGTAGCACATACCTCGGTCTTTGATACACCAGTCGTGGTGCACTGGCTAGAACTGCATATAAAAGATGCCTTGCTACTACTGGAGAAATGTTATGGGGTTTCCTCTCTAACACTATATAGCACTAGAAAGACCAAATGTTTAACATCCAATAGACGGCGATTAATAAACCAATGTGCTCTAGTGGTGTCTTAATACACAGAATATCAGCCACATCCATAAGGAAGGAAGGAAATGTTTTATTTAATGACGCACTCAACACTTTTTATTTACGGTTATATGGCGTCAGACATATGGTTACGGACCACACAGACATATAGAGAGGAAACCCGCTGTCGCCACTTCATGGGCAAGTCTTTTCGATTAGCAGCAAGAGATCTTTTATATGCACCATCCCACAGACTGGATAGTACATACCACAGCCTTTGTTACACCTACTAGAGGTGAAGCAACAACATCTTATTGCGGCGAACTCCAGACTGGGAACCTAATTTGTTACACCAGTTGTGGAGCACTGGCCGGAACGAGAAATAGTCCAATGGGGCCACCGATGGGGATCGATCCTAAACCGACCGCGCATCAAACGAGCGCGTTACCTCTGGGCTACGTCTCGCCTTCATAAGCAGACAACAGTAAGCATACGTCTTTAGCACCTATATGGCATTCCGTCAGCGAATGTTTTCTAATACCTATTTGTCCGGCGTCCGTCCGTCCGTCCGTCCAGAAACGTGTCCTTCCTTGGAAGTCTATATTCTCCTACAGTTCTGAATGAATTGTTTTGAAACTTGGTACAGTGATCCGCTGAGTCCCCCCCCCCCCCCCTCTTAAACTAACAGAGATATATTTTTTGGAAATTTAGATATTTTGAATTTTTAGTAAACTGAAATTGTTTTAGTGACAAAATTGAAAATTAAACAACTGCGTTCTATAAGCAGATAGGCGTTTGTTTTCTTCAATTCAGTTCAATTTAATTCAATTCAGTTCGGTTGTATTATACTGTATTTTATTTTATTTTATTTTATTTTATTTTTATTTTATTTGTTTATAAAGTTATATAATGACCCAAAATATGTTTTAATTTTTCTTGTGACATATAAAGATTATATCTTCTTTTAATGATTACAGCTATTTTAAAAAATTGTATTATTGCAAAATTTTAAGACGTGACGTCACAGTTTGAATTTAAATATCAAAATATAACACTGACCACTTTGAAAGTGCACTTCTAGTTTTGTAGGGACGGGACGTAGCCCAGTGGTAAAGCGTCCGCCTGATGCGCGGTCGGTTTGGGATCGATCTCCGTCGGTGGGCCCATTGGGCTATTTCTTGTTCAAGCCAGAGCACCACGACTGATATATCAAAAGCCGTGGTATGTGCTATCCTGTCTATGGGGTGGTACATATAAACGATGCCTTGCTACTAATGAAAAAAATGTAGCGGGTTTCCTTTCTCAGACTATTATGTCAATATTACCAAATGTTTGACATCCAATAGCCGATGATTAATAAATCAATGTGCTCTAGTGGTGTCGTTAAGCAAAACAAAAATTGTTTTATTTTGTTTATAGTTTTGTAATGTATGCCGTATTCTGGACTATGCATTCTGAAATTATTGGATCCATCCCCCACATATAGTTTTGTAATCTTGAATTGATACCGTATTCTGGACTGTGTATTCTTTAATTATTGGATCCATCCCCACATATAGTTTTGTAATCTTGAATTGATACCGTATTCTGGACTGTGCATTCTTTAATTATTGGATCCATCCCCCACATATAGTTTTGTAATCTTGAATTGATACAGTATTCTGGACTATGCATTCTTAAATTATTGGATCCATCCCCCACATATAGTTTTGTAATCTTGAATTGATACCGTATTCTGGACTGTGCATTCTTAAATTATTGGATCCATCCCCCAAATTTAGTTTTGTAATCTTGAATTGATACAGTATTCTGGACTGTGCATTCTTAAATTATTGGATCCATCCCCCAAATATAGTTTTGTAATCTTGAATTGTTACCGTATTCTGGACTGTGCATTCTTTAATTATTGGATCCATCCCCCAAATATAGTTTTGTAATCTTGAATTGATACCGTATTCTGGACTGTGTATTCTTTAATTATTGGAACCGTGCTTCAAGCGAACGCCTTACCACTGGGCTACGTCCCGCCACTACAAAAATATAAGTGAATACTAAGTTTCAAAATTAGTTCAAGTAATTGGGTCACGAGGATTACAGTGTGTTACAGTTGTGTAGATTAACCAACATTAGAATTAGTTTTCGCGGGCTGTAACTAGGGCGTGCGACTTTAAGGCAGTTAAACCAGGTTGTTTTGTGAATCTCCAAAATTTCATATCTACCCGTTTTCACATGTAATGTTCTATCTCATGGTCCATTCCTTGATGTGGTGAGGTAGCTTGCATGTCTCAATGACTCGGAGAGCTATGCCAGCTGGAGCATCAGCTCCTGGTAGGGTCACCCAACTATCTCATGGTCCATTCCTTGACGTCGTGAGGTAGCTTGCATGTCTCATTGACTCGGGGAGCTATGCCAACTGGAGCATCAGCTCCTGGTAGGGTCACCCAACTATCTCATGGCCCATTCCTTGACGTCGTGAGATAGCTTGCATGTCTCAATGACTCGGGGAGCTATGCCAGCTGGAGCATCAGCTCCTGGTAGACTAATATGGACCGGACAAACAGAGGATGTGAGTGGACAAAGACAACTGTCTAGGAGAAGGAAAGTCAAAACTAGGCTGGAGAGGCTCATAATCCTAGTAAGGAAAACTCCAAACTCAAAACAAGTCCACTGAAGTCAGAAAGAAAGAAATGTTTTATTTAACGACGCACTCAACACATTTTATTTACGGTTATATGGCGTGAAACATATGGTTAACGACCACACACATTTTGAGAGAAAACCCGCTGTCGCCACTACATGGGCTACTCTTTCCGATTAGCAGCAAGGGATCTTTTATTTGCGCTTCCCACAGGCAGGATAGCACAAACCATGGCCTTTGTTGAACCAGTTATGGATCACTGGTCGGTGTAAGTGGTTTACACCTACCCATTGAGCCTTGTGGAGCACTCACTCAGGGTTTGGAGTCGATATCTGTTAACTATTGCAATACTAAAACTAACCGCAATAGTCAGCCCTACTGGTCCTGTTCTCATTTTTCTAACATGTAATTAAACAATCTTTGCATTTACTCATCATAAATGAACGTTAACAAATACTTTTTATTTTATTTTATTTCAACTTATTTCCGTGCTTCTATCCAATTAAGGTTCAAGCACGCTGTTGTTAGTTGGTTAGTGGTTTAGTGGTTTAGTGGTTTAGTGGTTAGTGGTTAGTGGTTAGTGGTTAGTGGTTAGTGGTTAGTGGTTTAGTGGTTTAGTGGTTAGTGGTTTAGTGGTTTAGTGGTTAGTGGTTAGTGGTTTAGTGGTTTAGTGGTTAGTGGTTAGTGGTTTAGTGGTTTAGTGGTTAGTGGTTAGTGGTTAGTGGTTTAGTGGTTAGTGGTTAGTGGTTTAGTGGTTAGTGGTTAGTGGTTTAGTGGTTAGTGGTTAGTGGTTTAGTGGTTAGTGGTTAGTGGTTAGTGGTTTAGTGGTTTAGTGGTTAGTGAGAGAGAAGAGGGTGTGGTGAGCTTACACCTACCCACTGAGTCCTTAAGAACTCGCTCTGGGTTGGAGCCGGTACCGGGCTGCGAACCCTGTACCTACCAGCCTGTAGTCCGATGGCTTCACCACTGCGCCACCGAGGCCGGTTAACAAATACAGTGAGTAGGTAAGATAACGGTTCAATAAGCGAGAGTAATTTAAATCAGCACTCTTGTTTGTTTTTAATATTTAAACATTTAGATTAGATGTTTAATTCTTCTATATCCTTCACGTTTTAAATATTTGCTGTCTAAAGTCACATTCAAACACATTTGAACCTGAAAATAGACATCAGAAAGGAAAATTTTCCGGGGACAAGAAAGAAAAAGAAACGAATTATTTTAGAGGTAAATAAAACCCATGAAATGGAATAGGCTAAGAAATTTAATAATAAAAAAAAAAAAAAGAAAATGGTTATTGTTGTTTTTTTGTTGTTGTTTTGTTGTTGTTTTGGGGTTTTTTGGCGGGGGGGGGGGGGGGGGGGGGGGGGGGGGGGGGGTGTTGTTTTGTTGTTGTTTTGTTGTTGTTGTTGGGTTTTTTGTTTTTGTTTTTTGAATTGGCGATATTGTGCATAACAATATGCGCAATCACATACGCTGATATTTTGTGATTGAATAATTTGCTATATATTATTAGTTTGTAAATGTATTTCTATGATTTGTTTTAAAAATCATGGCCACTGTTCCCATTGATCATCAAATTCTTTATGAAAGAAAGAAAAAGAAAGAAATGTTTTATTTAACGACGCACTCAAAACATTTTTATTTACGGTTATATGGCGTCAGGCATATGGTTACGGACCACACAGATATTGAGAGAAGAAACCCACTGTCGCCACTTCTTGGGTTACTCTTTTCGATTAGCAGCAAGGGGTCTTTTATATGCACCATCCCACAGACAGGGTGGTACATACCACGGCCTTCGATATACCAGTCGTGGTGCATTGGCTGGAACGAGAAATATCCCAATGGGCCCACCGACGGGGATCGATCCCACACCGCCCGCGCATCGAGCGAGCGCTGTACCATTGGGCTACGTCTCGCACCTAAACATTTTTGAAGGCAGTTCTTATTTTTTGTTAATTAAACATTTATGTACTTTATCACTAATTGCGTTTTTCTTGAATTCGATCTTTTGTATTTTCAGTCTGTAACACAATAATTGATACTCAACTAATTAATAAAATTATTCTATTTATTTATAAATCCAAATTAAATCATGTTTCTGTCTAGCTGAAAATCTTCACATTGACTTTAATGTCCATTGCAATGACTATCACTTTCGAACACTTTAGAACACTCTCAAAACAATTGTTTGAATGTTCCTGGTATAAAATGGAAAAGATCGCAATTTACGTAAGAATCAGCACATTTTATTTTATTCAGAAATGTATTTATAGTTGTTTTCCTATGTATGATTTGATACTAATACCATAATAAAAAGTTTGGTTTCTTTAACGACACCACTTGAGCACATTGATTAATTAATCATCGGCTATTAGATGTCAAACATTTGGTAATTCTGACTCGAGGTCATCAGATGCAGCAAAGGATCTTTTACATGCACTTTCCCACAGATAAGAAAGCATATGCCACAGCCTTTGTCCAAATGTGGTGCACTAGTTCGAACGAGAAAAAAACCCAATCAGTAAAAAAAACCCATAATAACGATTGATATTTAATAACTTTAGATGGTAAACAGGCCCGTAGCCAATGGGGGTCGGGGGAGTCGATCGAACCCCCCCCCACCCCCACACACACATCGGTGACATTGTTTTTTTCCCCCCCAATATTCGTCAACGCAAAATTGCCTCACCACAAACCTAAACGACACCACCCCCTCTCAAAATCCTGGCTACGGGCCTGATAAAGCGTTACATTTTCAAAACCTTGTGAAATCACCGCAGCTCTTAATATCTGTTTTGAGAAGTGGTAGCACGATTTCATTTTCTTCTTAAAGTTTGTTTTGTTTAACGACATCACTAGAGCACATTGATTTATTCATCGTCGGCTATTGGGTGTCAAATATTTGGTCATTTTGACATACAGTCTTAGAGAGGAAACCCGCTACATGTGTCCATCAGTAGCAAGGGATATTTTACATGCACCATCCCACACACAGGATAGCACATACCACGACCTTTGATATACCAATCGTGGTGCATTGGCTGAACGAGAAATAACCTAATGGGCCCATCGACGGGGATCGATCCTAGACTAACCGCGCATCAAGCGAACGCTTTACCACTGGGCTACGTCCCGCCTCTACGATTTAATAAGGCGTATAATATGTATTAATCAAATTTTGATCTTTGAAAAATATTTAAATTTTAATTGTAAGAATTGAGTTCTGTACAGTTTTGAATGGCTCTTTGTGAGAATTTGTTTAGTAAAATTAAAGTTTGTTTTGTTTAACAACACCACTACAGAATATTGATTAATTAATCATCGGCTATTGGATGTCAAACCCGCTACATTTCTCCTAATAATTGCAGGAAGGGATTTTTTTATATGCACTTTCCCTCAGACAGGATAGCACATACCACAGCCTTTGACCAGTTGGAATGATAAAAAAATCATTAGAATATATTAGAGAGAGAGAGAGAGAGAGAGAGAGAGAGAGAGAGAGAGAGAGAGAGAGAGAGAGAGAGAGAGAGAGAGAGAGAGAGAGAGAGAGAGAGAGAGAGAGTACTACATGAGCAGCCGTT